>NC_091484.1:59838486-59990001 GCF_947461875.1 Haliaeetus albicilla | reverse complement strand
TAGGAGGTATAAAAATATGCAATCTGGACACTCCCTCTTTCTGAGGGAAGTCCCACCTGCTTCTGGTGAGTTGAGGAGTGGATGTTTGTAAATGTTCTTAACAGACATCTCTGTTTAATTTTTCATTAGACTTTATTTAATGGCAAGTGATTTGATATAAGCATCAATTTCTGGAGCATTTAGTGTTTCTGATTCATTACTTCTGTCTATTTTCAAGAAAACTGTGTTTTACTGAAGAGTTTATGTTCTTTGGGGACTTCATTAATTTTGTTACTGAGCTCTCTGAAGCCATTTGGGTTTTATATCTCCCTGATGAAAGAAGAACCTCTAGAATCCTCTAGATGGGAAACATCGCACCCATTTGGGAAACATTGCACCCATTTTTAAAAAGGGTAGAAAGGAGGACCCTGGGAACTACTGACCTGTCAGCCTCACCTCTGTGCCTGGGAAGATCATGGAACAGATCCTCCTAGAAGCTATGCTAAGGCATATGGAAGACAGGGAGGTGTTCTGAGACAGCCAGCATGGCTTCACCAAGGGCAATTCCTGCTTGAGCAAGCTAGTGGCCTTTTGTGATGGAGTGACTTCCATCAGTGGACAAGGGAAGAGCTACAAATGCTGTCTGTCTGGACTTCTGTAAGGCCTTTGACACGGTCCCCCACAACATCCTTCTCTCTCAATTGGAGAGATACGAATTTGATGGGTGGGCTGTCCGGTGGATGGGGAATTGATTGGATAGTCAATGGTTCAATGTCCAGGTAGAGATTGGTGACCAGTGGTGTGTCTCAGGGGTCTGTATTGGGACCAGTACTGTTTAATATCTTCATCAATGACATAGTGGGATCGAGTGCACCCTCAGCAAATTGGCAGACAACACCAAGCTGCGTGGTGCGGTTGACATGCCTGAGGGATGGGATGCCATCCAGAGGGACCTGGACAAGCTCGAGAGTTGGCCCGTGTGAACCTCAGGAGGTTCAACAAGGCCAAGTGCAAGGTCCTGCACATGGGCTGGGGCAACCCCCGATATCAATACAGGCTGGGGAATGAAGGGATTGAAAGCAGCCCTGTGGAGAAGGATTTGGGGATACTGGTGAATGAAAAGCTGGACATGAGCTGGCAATGTGCGCTTGCAGCCCAGAAAGCCAACTGTATCCTGGGCTGAATCAAAAGAAGTGTGGCCAGCAGGTTGAGGGAGGTGATTCTCTATTCTGCTCTGGTGAGACCCCACCTGAGCACTGTGTCCAGCTCTGGAACCCTCAGCACAGGGAAGACATGGACCTGTTGGGGTGCGTCCAGAGGAGGGCCACAAAAGTGATCAGTGGGATGGAACAACTCTCCTGTGAGGAAAGGCTGAGAGAGTTGGAGTTGTTCAGTCTGGAGAAGAGAAGGCTCTGGGGAGACCTTATAGCAGCCTTCTAGTACATAAAGGGGGCCTATAAAAAAGGTGGGGACAAACTTTTCAGCAGGGCCTGTTGTGATAGGAGAAGAGGTAATGGTTTTAAACTAAAAGAGGATAGATTCAGATGAGATATAAGGAAGAATTTTTTTACGATGAGGGTGGTGAGATACTGACACAGGTTGCCCAGAGAGGTGGTAGATGCCCCATCTCTGGAAGCATTCAGGGTCAGGCTGTGAGCAACCTGATCTAGTTGAAGAGGTCCCTGCTTATTGCAGGGGAGTTGGACTAGATGACCTTTAAAGGTCCCTTCCAATCCAAACTATGATTCTATGATCTGATGTACAAAGAATAAGGGAATATAATTTTTTGTTTTGTCAATAGTGAACAATTCTAGTGGTTAAAATTTGTATTTTATTACTCTTCTGAGAAACCAGTTTGTTTAATGTTCTGATTATGACTCTGAACGGATTTTT
Organism: Haliaeetus albicilla; assembly: GCF_947461875.1. NCBI lineage: Eukaryota > Metazoa > Chordata > Aves > Accipitriformes > Accipitridae > Haliaeetus > Haliaeetus albicilla. Next base: position 59,988,129 of record NC_091484.1, on the reverse strand, counting down.
GTCTGCTCTTGTAAGCTTTAAATGGGCAGAAGTATTTAAGATCTACCGCAGCAGTGTTACAGAGCCCAATACTACCAAAGCACAAAGTGTTGATTTTAAATGTGACTGCCCACATAATCAGGAAGAAGATGTAGGCTAAGATAAAGAAAAGATTATGTATATCTTCAGATATATTGAGAAACTGGCAACTAACCACTGGATTTACACTTATTCCAGATCTGTCTGATTGGTTGAAAGGCTGATTTGTGAATGACAAGTTTGGTTGATATGCTAAAAATGACAAATTCAAAACATTGTTTTGGATGGATTTTTTTTCCCAAAACGTTGGCCCAGAAGTTGAAAACAGTGGAAGTTCAGAAGTTGAAAAAATGCTTTTAGAATTTGAGTACTTAACTTTTTTATAGAATCATAGAATCATTTAGGTTGGAAAAGACCTTCAAGATCATCGAGTCCAACCATCAACCATGCCTACTAAACCATGTCCTGAAGTACCCCGTCCACTCGCTTTTTGAATACCTAAAACAAATAGGAAAAAATTCAAGTGAAAAACATTAAGAATTAAAGTTGATGCATAAAATGTTTCTGAGTTTTCAGATACCCCCCCTTTTAAAAAAAAAAAAATTTGTTAGAAAACATTTATGGAAACATTTCACTCAACTCTCTTCAAGAGACCAGGAAGGCTTATGTATTTTCCACTCACTCTGTATACTAACGGCTTCCAGTCACCTTCTTTTCTCTCACTTCTTATATCCAACAGAAATAGAGAAAATACATATTTCAGACAGTTAAATTCTCTCTTCTGGTGAACAAACCTCAAAGCAACAGCATTAAGAGTTCTCCTTAAACATACTGAACCAGGTCCTCAACTTGTGCAAAATTATTTTTATCTCAACGATTTCGTTTGTCTCCCAATTTAGTTAGAACTGTTTTTTGGTATTGGAGAATGATTTTGCTGTCAATGGGAACTGCAGTGTTTTCAGCATGGAAATTAAATTTCTTTAATAAATATATTAATTTCATTTTAAGGTCATCCATATGCTTTGTTATGGAAAATTTACTTTTGAGACAAAGCACTAGTAACAGGAGAAATAATAGTCTGGCAAATAGTTAAGTGTATGAAATGAAAGTTAGTTTTCTCTATTTTTAATAATTACAATAGAAAATAAATAAGATCATTTGGCTTATTCTTAGCAAATGTTTCTTTGACTCTGTAAATCATGTAAGCCTGAAAGGTATTAGTCCAGTGAGTTATTTTTAGTATCTATAAATCTTGCCTCTGATGCAGTTAAAACTGAGAAGTTTTTTGGCTAGAATGGAATGTTTCAGTAATAGTCAGATTTGTTTCTAACATATGCTGAAGGAAGCTCATGTTTTATTTAAAAATAATATGGTTTTAATATTTCATTCATTTTCCTCTGCTTCAAAACTTTGGGTGCATCACTGATGATGGGAATTAGGACTTGGCATTTTACCAAAATCAAAGGAAAAGATTCCTTTGCTGAAATGAGCTGACAGTGTAAAGTCACAGCAGGAACTTTCTCCGCGTGGTGCAGTCATCTCTAGCTGCTTGGGAACTGGATGCAGTATAGCTGCTGCTATAGCATGGGTCCTCAGCTAAGTGAATTTATTCGGCTAAGTAGTTTGTATTGTAAAGGCAGTTAAACAGCAGTACTTCAATATCTTGGATATCTTTCTATGAGGCTGTATGGAGCAATGTAGACATTGGGTCTGTAAATAAATTGACTGCAAAAGCCTTCACTTGGAATCATAGTTAAATGGTCAAAATCAAATTATCAGATAGGAACTTTTTCATATTATTGGATATTTGGTTTACTAGAGGTTTTTTTTTTTTCCAGTTGTATGCTGATGTTATTACAAGTGTCTCAGAAATACAGTACCAAAGAAGTCAAGTAAATAGTCTTTGTTTTGCCAGTTAGCTATTAAATGGTAAATACTAGTATAGTAAGAAAAAAAAAAAGTAGCTTTACACTGGAATAATACTTTGAGTGAGAAAAAGTTAGCAAATATAATCCCAGGGTTAAACTGGACATTCATCAATAAAGTTGCTTTACAAATAAATAGACCATTTCCTTTTTGTAATCGTTGGGATGACAGCAGTAAATTATTCATCTGCAAACTCTGTTTCTGTACTGAATTGATGGCTGAGGTTCATTGTGCTTACCAGGCTGATTGATGTTCGCTATGTAAATGGTGTAATAGCTGGCTGTTGTTACTACCTTGGTAATGAGCTACAACAGCATTGGGGAGATGTTGTCTGTCTAAGGGAAAAGACAGATATTTCACCTAGGAAAGGAAAGCTTGGAAAAATATATTTCCTGTTTGATATTTTATTTGAAAGAGCAGATCAGAAACAAACATGTGACTTGCAATTGGTTTATATCAGTCCTATCTTCCTTTACTTACCAGGTTTTTCTTCTTTGAGGCATGTGTTCTTTGCAGCAGAAATGAAACAAATATTAACAACTGTTCTGACCCTGATTTGGAAATAAATTACTGAAGCATATTATGTCTTAAGGATGTTTGCTTTCTGTATATTTCAATTATCGTAGGAATGTATGCTGTTGAAAAACAGAGGTTATTGCCCTAGTTCTTTCTTACCTCGCTTTCAATTAAATCTGATTTCTGTTACCATAGCATTGCCTGCTTGTATGCCGCTCAGTCCAGTGCTGGTCATTTGTGCATATTTTCTATTTGACTGCATGGCTGTTCTTGCTCGTTCTCAACTAACAGCCCCTGTCCAGTATTTTTGGTCTGTGTGTGGGATGGTCAGGCAGCTGTTTTTCCACAACTGATGCAGTTGCTGATATGTTTCCTATGCATGAAGGCAGACTTCTCTTCAGTACCCCTGGGGACTGTAAACATCATTTTTATCATGTTGGAACTACAGGCTCTGTCAGCCCAGTGAAGTTGTTCTCAATTAGTATGAGGCAATCCAATTCAGAAGGGAATAGCTGCTCCTGTTCAAGCCCATTTTTCTTTGAGTGTTCCCTACACTGATTTCCAGCTGTTACTGTGCAGCTTTGGGGGAGCTAATGGGGTTCATTGGGAACATCTATCTCAAAAGAAAATGCCCAAATCAGTGTCTAGTTGAATGATTGGAGATTTTCACACACAAAAAAACGGTTAATACCCACTTAGCTAATTATCTCTCAATGTACATGATCATCCTTTCCAGTCCAGTAATTAAAGAAAATTAAGTGGAACCTTGCTAATTTGCACTAATGTTGGAACAATCTATTGCCAATTACAGAATTTTGTGAATTAGTGCAAATGAAAACAAGCTCTTTTTACAAACTATAGGGTAACATGTGCTGAACCTTATCCAATAATGCCACATTATTATTACACTCCAATAACTCACCTGTACACGCAGGGGAAGTTAATATGTTATAAATTGAGGACAGAATCTTTCTTATGCTGAAGTTCACCCTTTGTTAACTGTGTAAAGATACTATACTGAGGTCTAAAGTCATATAATGCTTCTTGAATACCACTCTCCTGTTTTCTCATAGACTTCAATGACACCTTTGGAGATCTCCTTACATTCTAATATAACTTAAGTTCCTCGTCTTTTGAAGCAGCTGCAATTTTCCCCATGGCTGCTGGAGCCAGCACAGCATCTTGCTTTGATCCTTTCGAGCTGTTGCAAGGGGCCAAGAAGCCGGAAGAACCAGCCCATCTGAAAATCCAGTGCAAGTGAAAGAACATTAACTGCTGTATTTTCAAAATGCCTCTGTTACCTTTTCCTCCATGAAAGTAGTTTTGCTGACAATTCCCACGTGTAGCTGCATTACAAGCCCAGTCTTTAAGAAGGCTCCTCCTCCAATCCTGTTTATAGTGCCAGAGCTAACCTCATGTTTCCTGGACATCCAGTTTCCTCTTAGACTTGGTTGGGTAGCCCCTAGAAAGCAGGCTGCCTTCATGCCCACATCCTTTATACTAGCTCTACCCATTGCTTTTGGCATGATCACTGTCCAAATGCCACTAAAATCCTAAAGCCCCTGGTGAGCATATGCTAAATAACTCCTGGCTGTTGCCAAAAAGTTAGGTGTCACTTGCAAACCTAATCATTAAGAGGCAAAAGGCTATTCCTGCACATTTTGAGATTTCTGTATCATCCCTGTCTCCATCATCTGAACACCAAATAATGGCAATCTTTGCATGTTCAGCTGTAATTTATCCTCATGTGTTTGCACCTGATCTGAGACTTGGTGAGAAACAATTGAGACCACCTTGCACCGAAGTTTATTAGACTTCTGCTCCCTACTTTCAGGCATCATCTTTTTGTTGTTTTCTATTACTTTTGAAGGTAACAACAGCAAATCGGAAGCAGAAGCACTTCTTCCTATCTGTGTTCTCACCCTCTGCCTGTCTTTAGGAAGCTTCCACTTCTGAAATGAGTTAAATTTATCTTCAAAGCCAAAATTATTCCTTTGCAACTGTAGCTTTTCAGTGATCCTCTTTAATAGCTGTGCATCTTTCCAAGGCCTCTCTCCATCCAGTCCAAGGTGGTATCTGAGTTTCTTTCACTGGAATCTCTGCAGTCACGGTGACACAAACTGATTAAAGCCTGGATGCCTGTAACTTTCCAGAGCTCCAGCTTACAGATAGGAAGGTGAAACACTGTATGTAGAGCAGCCAGATACGTAGTCTATGACCTAATGGCATGCCTATGATAATCTATTTAGATGACCTGCTTTTAAGCTTAGGCTACCTTTTCTGTTGAGACATCTAGCTACAGGAAACTGCCCGTAAGCTGCAGGATCCAAATGCCTCAAGGTACCCATTTTATATGGTGTGAATTTAGGAAAATGGAAAGTAGGAAACTAATAAAGATTGTGTTTCTTTGCTTGTGTTCTACCAGCTGTCCTTTTTGGTGGTGGAAGAACTTCTACTGGAATAAAAATGATGTTTGGTAATCTTAAAGTTATGAGGAAGGAATGAAACATAAGATAAGGTTTTCTTTTAACCCCACTCCTTTACATTCTGACTTCCAAACCAAACAGTCAATTCCCCCAAGTGCCTAAGCCCAATTTATTTTCATTACAACTGGAACACCTGAATATTTAAATCAGTCCTAAGGACTCAAATTAAGTTGCTTTTTGAGACTTAGTCTTGTAAGTCATGTAACAGCTTTTAGAAAAGTATATTCTGACCTAAGGTAATCATTCAAAAATCAAAAAATCCAAATAAATTCCATTAAGAACTCTGCTTTAATGGTCTCATTCCATAATTTTGATACAAGTTGGCCCTGGATTTGGTTAATTAGAAGTAAAAAACAGTACTAAGATAACTAGTACATAAAAGCCAGTGTCATTTTTTCATAAAATCAGGTATTATGCTTGGGATAGGTGATGTCTAAAAATGAATACTCTGCCCTCACTGCTCTTGCTCTCTGCAGTACTCCCAGCCATCTCTCTGTAGAATAATAAGGAGCTATACCAAATTCATAATGCATTTTTTTTTTGACAGAAAAGCAAAGAATTGAAGCTCAAGAAGAATTTATGCAATTCTACTGAATATGGCCTTTTTTTTCTGATTTGGCAAATGTGAAGCCCACATAGTCGTTTCAGGATAAACAAGGTTGAGAATAAATATTGATTATCTAGCAATTAAAATTTGCTTTGGTTGAACACCTAGAACAAATCCATTAAACTTAGTCACACTTCTGAGCTGTCATAGAAGCTGAAAATGGCTTATGAAAAATTCTGTGATGGATCTTATGACATGACTAGTATGTTCTCTGCAGGGTGTAACTGTTTATATACTGGTTAACATTTTTTAAAAAGGCCTGTGTAGGGGAACAGTTGTGCTTGGGCAAGTTGATGGCTGTATCCAAATGCTGTTTATGTGCTCAAGAAGAAATATTACGAACAAGTTTCCCCATGCAAGCATTCCAGCTGTATAGCTTAGGATGCAAATTTAGCTGCAGCCATACAGTATGGACTGAATCTACAGTACTGACTCTGGGCCTGCCAATATGGATCAGATGATATGGTTTATTAAGAAAACTTGGCCCATGATGTCCTAATGTGCTACATGGCAGACCATTGTTACAACAGCAGCCTAGAAAATAAGCATAATTGCTTTAATATGACATTACACATGATTGTCTGTGTGTGTTTGCGTAGTTTTATAATATCGGAGCTAATGCAGAAGGCCTTTGCTTTGTGCAGAGGTAGTAAAGTGGTGTAAAGCATTCCTTGCAAAATTTGAGCTTGTTGGTGAGTGCTGGAAGATAGGTGGACTATTTCTTGGAGAGAGTTCAGTGGAAGGCTACTCTTGTGGGTTAACTCTGCTAGGCAGCTAAGCAGCACACAGTTGTAGTGCCCCCCCATCCCCATCCCCAGTGGGATGGGGCAAGAGAAAAGGAAGAGTAAAAGTGAGAAAACTTGTTGGTTGAGCTAAAAATAGTTTAATAAGCAAAGGAGAAGTCAAAGAAGAAAGGAAAACAAAACAAGTAATACAAAAGCAATCTGCTTACCACCTCCTATGGGTGGACACCCAGACGGTTCCCCCTAAAAAGATGGCTAACCTACCTAAACCCTCCTGTTTGTTTTATTGCTGAGCGTGATGTTAAATGGCATGGAGGATCTCTTTGGTTAGCTTGTGTCATCTGCCTGGCTGTGTCCCCTCCCAACATGTTGCGTACCCCCAATCTATTCACTGGCAGCGTGGAATAAGAAACAGAGAAGACCCTGATGCTCTGCAAATGCTGTTCGGCAACAGCTAAAACATTAGTGTGTTATCAGCATTGTTTGGTGGTCAGAAATCTAAAATACAGCACCATACCAGCTGCTGTGAAGAAAAATAACTCCATCCCAGCCAGATCCCAGTACAGCCACAAAGATGATCAAAGGGCTGGAGAACTTGACATCTGAAGTAGAACTGAAGTAACTGGGTTTTCTCAGCCTAAAGAAGAGAAGGTTAAGGGGAAATCTAATCACAGTCTTCCAATAACGAAAAGATTGCTATAGACACAGTGGAGGTTCTCTCTTTAAAAGGATGCGTGGTGGTAGGAGAAGAGGCAATGGGAATAGTTGCTTCAGGAGAAATTCTGTCTTGGGTATAAGAAAAAACATCTTCACCATGTGAACAATTAACCATTGGACTAAGTTGCCAAGAGAAGTGGTGAAATCTCCCTTGCTGAAAAAATTCAAGATTTGGCTTGACAGGACCCTGGATAACCTGGTCTGAGGCCATGCTTTCAACAGAAGGTTGGACCAGATGATCTCCAACCTGCTTTGCACTGATTCTTCATGGAAACAAGGACTGTTGGTTTGGAAATTTTTTTGAAATAATTTTCTGAACACAGCTGAAATGTAATAAATACGTAAAATACTATTACATATATTCCAGGGAATTTTGAAACAAATTACATTCCCACAACTGAAAAGGAAGTAAAATTCAGTAAACAGTGCACTTAATATAAATCCACATCTGCTCTGGTAACCGGGGTGCTTAGTTTCTCCTCGTGTTAGTTCTGTGATCTCTAAAATGAAGACAGTTGTCTTATTTTTAACACACTAGAAGAATAATATCCAGTAAGCACTATCTAACAATGAAAGTACTGTTTGTGATACTGTTTAGTTGCTTTTAGCCAAGCGTTTCTTGAATTTAGCAGATATTCCTCAGGGACAGGCCATTTTGGGTTGAAATATGTTGGTGTTTAAATAGTAGTGAGATTTCTTTCTGCCTTGTAAAGTAGTCTAATTTTAAAGCTTAAATAGGATACAAGCTCTTCTAGGACTTATGTTGTAGGTGTATATTTTTCTGTTCCTGTTTATGTAAAATTTTTGGAGCTGTTTATTTTTAGTTTGTAGGGAGTATTGCTCAAATTATGCTTTAAAAAGGTTTATTTTTGAATTTTTGAAGGAGGCAATAAAATCAGGCAATAAAAATTTATTCTTGGTATTGATAGATATATATTGATTTTTGTATTGCAGTTCCTGATAACACTGTTCAAGGGGCACAAATTGTGAATGCAACAAAAACCATCAGACAAATACTGTCAGGAGTGGGAGGAGGAGTTCACTGGAGTTCATGGAGAGTGTCATGTAAAAAAATTCCCTGGTGTTGATCTTTTCCTTCGAAATATGATGAGCATTTATCGTAGCACATATGTAAAAGCATGGGTTTACGTGGGTTAATAGGAGAAACTAAAAGCAAAAATTGTTGCAGAATGTTTAGATGAAAATCACGTTTGCATAAGCAATATATGCTATAAACATTTGTCTTGTCATTTTAAAATATAACCTGAAGCAGGACAATAGATCAGATTCTGTCCATCAAAAGAAGAGTGGATTAAAGCATCTGAATTATGTGGATACAGCACAATAATTGTACAGTGACCTTTAAAACCTGTAAAGCTCACAGATACAATGTTTCAAAAAGGAAGAAAAGGAAAAAAAAATCCTCCAGATTAAAGCAACTTCTTTTTTAAAAAAATGGTTTTAGTCATAAAATAGAAATAAAGAACAAGGAAGAGGGTTAACTGTTGCCTTCTTCCCTCCTGGGAAATATATCAGACCATATGTATGAAAATAAGAAAATTTTCTTTCAATTCTATGGCAGCTGATGTTAGAAAACTCTTAAGATAGTGCAGTGCTGACCTCCTGTGTTTCAGGATATAACAAAATAAATGTGCGAGAAAATGTCTTGCAGTTATGAAATAACACATTGATGGCTTTTTGCTGATGTGTAGGAAGAAAAGAGAAACCAGTAATACTGTCTTCTAGTTCAGCATTATAAACACACTCATTTGTGACTTCAGATTTTTCTTGCAGGTATCAGGCAGTATATGGATAGTAGCTTTTGCCAGAAAGCTATGTAGCACTTGTATTTTCATAAGAATAGGTCAATCCATGGGTTTTGGATCTTACTTTCTTCTTTAAAACATTTACCATCTTAGTATTGCTCCTATCTTTCTTCTACAGTCTGGGAGAGCAGGGAGGGGAGATCAAGTTGAATCGCCAAATAAAAGCCTGAATTGTGAATTAGACAAGGAAAAAGGTACTCGTAAAGGAGGCTGATGCTGTGAAGGTCCTGAGTGTAGTTCCTCTGTTAAGTATTTACTATTAAATTTTTGTGTCTTGTGACTCTCTTAATCTTTTTCAGTTAGTTTCCTTTTGTTTCTAGTCTTTGATTAACAATCTGATCTTCATTTTTCACATTTCGCCCTTATTACGCTTTTCAGTCTCTTAACTTTGATCTCTTCTAAAAAGAATATTGTGTGTACTCAAATGACATAGTTATCTGTCAAACTCATAGCTATTTCATCCCTAAATTTTTTTCAAAAGTTCATGTTTGCTTTTGTAAAACAAATAAGGAAAGCTTTATGTTGGACTCTTTTTCTGTGGAAACCCTTGGTTGTGGAGAGTAATTGATTGTTATGTCAAGATGCAGTGGAATCCAGCTTGGGAAGGATTGATTATGAGCGTAAAGAAAAAGGCTCCATTGCTGCTGATAGGTTAGGGGGGGAAGGGAGATGAAAAAGAGAAGAAAAAGCAGCAGAGTGCGGGAGGAAGAAACGGTTAAGAAGAAAATACTTTAAACATTTAGACCTCTTGAAAATGGGCTTTCAGGGATTGTGGCAAACAGACCTTTTTAGAACATGTTCTGTGTTCTTGCTAATTATTGTGTGATACTTGTATGCTAAATGTGATAGGGGCCAGAGAAATAGCTACAATGGAGGTAAATCCACCTTGGCGTTATTCACTCAGTTTCTCAAGTGTCCATGGCATAATTTGTATTAAAAATGGTTGATAGTGTTTCTGGCTTATTATGGAGGGTTTTGAACCCTTTGCAGTGTTACAACATCGGGTTTTGGGTGGTGAATATCTTTATAGTCATAATTAGTTAATGCTGTAATCGGTGCTCTCTGCAGCATGGTAAGGGAAGACCAAGCATTATATGTGCATTTCTAACCTGAACATTTAGGATTTACAAATGGATAAGTTAATGACAAGAAATGTTGTGATTCTTGAGTGGAGTTTTTACACTGTGTCTGTATTGTTTTCAGCAAAGAAAAAAGAATAAATAGACGATATTTCAGAATGTGTTGCAAAAAGGTATTCAGGAGCAAACTCTGCTCCTGCCTTCTGCTTTCTCCATGTTGAGGGTCAGCTGATAATGTGAGTGATGGCTCAGCAGGGGCCTGAGAAGCCTTTCTCAACCTCATCTAGAGTCCCTATGCATCCCAGTATGGACGGAGATAGCACATCTGGCAGTATTTGCTTTGAAGCAGGAAGCGTGAGTTTGGGATTGTGGCACCGTCTCTGTTGCACTGGCTGGCAGAGCAACTTAAGCACGTGAAAAGCATACACTGCATCCATTCAAAATGTGGTTGAGCATCTGTAGCCATGTACACTCCCTTGAATTCCTGGCAGAAATTCCAGCTGAATCAGCTAGAATTGCACCTGGCACTTCCATCGTGCTATGGTAAAAGGAATGGGCTGACCTAAACTCCAGATTTATGTGGATTTAGTTATGGAACTCTCAATAAAATCAGTGCTAACTTTAAGGGCTGTATATCACTTTGGAGTAGATAATATATACTGCGCTTGGGTAGTTTTTGCATTTTTCTTGAGGAGGAAGAATAGCGTCCTGTTTTGCTTACTGAGTCTTTCTTGGTTGTGAGATATGTATGTAATTACTGGAGTCACGGAATTGCTTTAGTGTAAGCTGAAGGAATCATAAAAAGGTTCATGGGAAAGATGGTGTTTCTCTGGGGTCTTCTGAAGCATTTTTGACGTTTAAAGAAGCAAGATGTGGTGTGGAGTTCACAGAGGATTTCAGGCTGTAGTTAAAAGTAAGTTGGAATTTGTTTGACCTTTTTCCCTGTACATTCTTTCCAGAGCATTAGGTGGCTGAGGTCAAACTGAAATGTGTCACTGGTCAGTGTCTGAATTTAATTAGTAGGCAAGGACTTGGAGAACTCTAAAGTACAAGATGCTTGATCACCATGTACCCATTTCAAATACAAACACAACATGATCTGTTTGTGTTTTCCTTCCACCAGCTGGTACAGTTTTCTTGAATTTGTTTGTTTCTAAATTCAAGATTTAAATGTGGGAAATGTTACAGAAAACTGTTGTGCTACCAGGCTGGTTACTCAGCCTGGTTTATGACATCTGCAATGGTTTATGTAGACAGTCACTACTATATATTACACTTAATAACAGAAATTATGAACAGTTACCATACTTGCTGAACTGATTTCCTTACTTCCTAGTCAAAATGGCAAGCTTTGTGTTGACTTACAGATAAATCTAAGAAAAATTAAATTCATACTTTTAACTCTTAAGGAGGCAGTGACTGTTGTAGATGATTATGATGAACTGTGATATAAATACCCACGGACACTTAAAAAAAGCAACAATTTCAGCTAGTTGAGGATGGCTTTCCTAAGCCAAAACACAGTAGTAACAGTCTGCATCTTGGTAACAAATATGTTTGCAATAACTCAAACATTTTTATTCCTGCAACTCAGCCTGCCCGATTTCTTTATGTACTACTCTCAGCAGTTAAAATAATGGCAGGCTTGAGTAACTCTGAGAGAATGACATGCCCCCAGTTTAAAAACACTATGCAAGGACTTGGAATTTTTTTACACGTAGTCTTTTAATAGTTATCACATCAAAGAGAGCAGAAGCAAGAAGTTCTAGGAGATTAAGTGTGCATGATAGGGAGTTTTAGTGTAAAGTAATCCACCTCTGATATTTATTGATTATTTCCATGTTACCAAAATGACTGTCTATAAATCCTTGCCAAAATATAATTTAGATATGGCCTTTAATTCTAAGTCCTCAAGTATTTGCTAACAGTCTTGGCAGCACAGATATATGTCTACTTTTTCCCCATAAAACTGGAAAATCTTTTATGTTGACTATTAAAGAGTAATAGAAATGGAAATGAAATTTAATAGATTAGTTTGAAGTGTAGGATTATATCAAGAATGTTTTCTCAGGTCATTTTCAGTTCTTTCTCTGAAGAGCTCTCTATATCATCACTTAGTCACATATTTTCTGTCCTTTAAATTTTGAATTCTTGACTCACTTAGCAAGGTGATGGGTGGCTGAGAAGAGACAGGGTCATTGGTCTCCTGTTAACCAGTTTCTACAGTGTAGTTATTTTTGTCATGGTACCAATAGAGTAGATAGGGTATTGAGGCTATGGTGCTCCAATTAACACTTCATTGTGCATTTGATAAAAGATGCCAGTGCAGAGCCCTTGATACCAGATTTGAACTGGATTCCTCTCAGATGTCACGGGGATGCAGCCCTGTGGCAGTGCTGCTGTATTTTCAGGGTTCCTGATATTTATCAAAGGTTCTTTCTCACTCTGTGCCTGGTATGTCCTTTGATCTCTGTTCAGCAGGACTCCTTTTATTAGCTTGAACTAATAACAGCCTCACTTGGCATTTACCAGTAATTAATAATTTCAGAGAATAAAGTATTTGTCAGAAATTTAGCTGACAGGTGGAAATGGGTGAAGCGAGTTTGCCTAATACAGTGCTGGTGAAAAGAAGGAGAAGTTAATCAAAAGAAATAGAAAAAAAATCAAGTTACCAGTCAAGAGTTATCTCACAGCAGAGTCGTGTTTAATCTTCTTAGTGCACAATATGACTGTGATGACAAGTTTCTGCACATATACCATGATAAATGGATGCTATTCTTTGATGGCAATGATTACATTATACATGTTGGCATTTATGGGACATAGTTGCATTTTTTTAGAATATTCAATCTTCTCGCTGTGTTTTCATCTATTGTTTTCTCTGACAGCAGGAATAAGACCATGAAGTCAAGTGGCAGAGGCCATAAGGGTCTCTGGTTGCTGAACTGCTTCTCTGCTTCAATTTTCAAGTTAGATTTTCTTGCTATAGTTGTTATTTTTCTGTTTCTACTTGGTGGTTTATTTAATCTCTAAAATAAAAAAGCAAACACTTTGTGCCAAAGTCTTTAAACTCTGCCTGCAAAATTGTGATTAGATGTGTTGTGGGTGTAGATTAGTAATGTGCAAAAGCAACATGTAACATAATTGCCTACTGCATATGTACAAACGAGGTTTTTCATGGAGGCAAATGAACCTGCAGATCTGTCTTTGCTCTTCCCCATCTGAAAAATTAGCCTTGCATACGCTTCGTATTTTAAAGTAATAACTGATCCTGGTTTGGGATGGTAATAACAATCTTGAAGCAATGAGACTTCAGAGAAGTCTTAAATGTTTTGTGCAGTTACCACTATCTTTGACAAAAAAAATTTCATGTGAAATTCAAATATGGTTTCTTTTAAATTTAATTTTAATTAAATGGCAGATCAATAAATGTGGGTCTTTGGTTTGGTCCTTTGTACTCACCTATAGCTCTGGCCCCGCTGCTGTTTCCCTCCTTCCTCTGGTTTTTCTCTTCTGTGTTGAGTTGCCTTCTTTGTAATCTGAACATTTCTGTCTGTTTCTGCAGCTCTTTTACTATATGGCATGTGGAGGAGCTGGAGGGGAGGACAATAATAAACCATTAGCAAAAATATCATAATTCATGTGCAATATTACAAGCATTAAAATAACTGCTATTTAGTTATAATTCAGGATGGCCTTGGCTTTAGGTTTTTTTCTTTTTTTAATGAGTTGCCATGGGTTTAACACTGCCGTCCATTTGCTGGATTCCCTTTGCTTTATAGTAGCTTTTATTTGTCTAATTGTGTATATTTTAATAGTTAACATTTCCTATTTCTGTCTCATTTGATGCTGGTGCTATTAACAAAGAGAAAACTGAGACCAGATGGTTGCCAAACAGTGAAGCCACCTGGTATTCTAGCAATGCCAAATATATTTTCCCCTCCATTTTTCTTTAGAAAAGTACTGAGGCAGGTCCGGAATTTTTTGAGGATCCCAAGAATGTTTGCACGCAGCCAGACAACTATCCCAAGCCCTCTTAAGTTTATCCTTGCAATTCTCTTCCCTGCTGTTCTTCTTTCTCAGGTAACTCCATCTCATGCTCTCTTTCCGTTGTCCAACTCCCATCTCCCATTTGAGCTCTGTGCTGCCAGCGCTCAGGCACACGGTTTGCAGACCTTGCTCCACCGAGCTGCCTCTGAGGCTGCAGGTGAAGCTGTGACCCTGACCACTGCTTGCTCCACCACCTCTGCAGCCAGCAGCTGCATGAGGAGCTCTCATTGCAAGCAGAATCCAACAGGGTGAACCTGCCAGGAGTCCTCCAGGAGCTTCTCCCCACCCCTTGGGCAATTACAAGTGCCTAGCAAACAAGTAAAACCTTGAAGAACAGGGCATTTTGGATGCAACAGCCTGTGGCTTACCATCTGATGCCTTGATTTGAGGGTCAAATCTGAACTAAAGCTGTTGTCAGGGGTATGACAGTGTGAGTTGGGACTGACATGATCATAGACTGAGGATACAGTAGTGCACATAGTGTACAGTTTGCTCTGAGTGGCAGAAGTTAGACTAAGCTAACCAAAAATATTTTTTCTCTGGTACAAACTGCACGTACACTCTGCTCCCCATGCCAGTGCCGTATGCTGATATGAGCTGCACCATGTGCACGGTGACAGACGAGCTGTTCAAATGTGTGCTTCTCACACATTTCAAAAGTCTGGTATAGGCAGTGCCTGTTTCAGTATTGATACATCTTTGAGACAAGCAGTGTTAACGCACCATATTGACACAGGTCTGGGTCAGGGAACTTCTCACTTAGCTGCTGCCAGTCCTCCTCTGCCTCCTCTCCTTCCTTCCTCTGCCTTTGTACCCAATTTCCTGGACCCTGCTGGTTTGTAGACCCCAAATACCTTGAATGACACTGATATGAACCCCTGGGCACTGTGGCTCAGTGCATGTAGGTGTTCGTCTGAATACCCTGGTTGAATTCTGGCAGAGAGAATGGTTACCACTATGTCAGCTCTCAGCAAATGCCCAGATTACTGCAGTATCTGGTGGCTTTGGGCCTAGCATGTGCTGCTAGGAGCTGTACAAATTAAACACAAAACCCCCAGTATCTGCCTGAAAAGAGTTTATACTCCATCTGTAAGAGCTGCAAGAAGGGTGTAAACAGATGAGAATAAAAGAAATGTCTGGTATTCAGCAGTGTAACAGTTAGCTGTCTCTAATGCTGTGTGTATGATTTACCTGTATGGTTTACTCATTTCTTATGATTCCTTTCCTGTGCTGTGGTCTGACAGTGGTTATGGCAGCATTGAACTTTCTTTTTCAAGCCCTCTGTCTTCTGCTGGGCGTATGGTGTCTCTGTTTCTTTGCTCTCTGTCCTCTTAAATTATGTACCTGTTTCCAGCACGTTCTGCAAGTGTCAGAAGAGGCAGTCATCCTTCATTTGGCAGGTTTCGAGCTTCACTATTCTCTACCAATGATTGCCTCACTGCTAACGTCATCTCACTAGATGGCTGCAAGCCATCATGCAGAACAGTTCCCTTCAAACACTGACTCTAGTTGCAGCTGGGTTTCTAGAGGTCCACGTTCCTGCTTGTTAACAGTGGGTTGGACACAGTCCCATTACAGTGCACACAGACCAGTTCAGCAGCAGATCTTTCAGGGAAAAGATATCAGAGTGGCCTCCATTCAAAACTTCCCATCCTTTGGAAAATGGAAAATACTCCTTCATATCTTTCCAGCAGGCAGGACTTACAATGTGCATATAAGCTTTGTGATAGGAAAATAACATAATAACAATGTCTTGGTGGAAGTAATGCCCATGAAGTGCCTGTCCGGCGTTACTCCTATTTGGCCTGTTTAAGCAACAAGGCATAATGATTCAAATGTGCTTTACAGAGGCAGTTGCATTGAGGGACAAGCATGTGGCTTTTGGGGGCTTTTCTGTTGTGAAGAGACAGTGTTTGTCTTCAAACTTCTTTTCTATATTATATTAGAACTAATTTTGCAGTCTCTACCATTTCTCAAAATATGTGAATGTGCATTGAAATTGACAGGAGACCCAAGGATCAAACTTACTCCTGTGAGTAACTGCATTTCCTCGCAGCAGAAATATTAAAAAATGCCAAGGAAAAGGACAATCATTGTTTGGAATCTGGGAAGTTTGTATCTAATCTCTGTAATTCAAATAAGTATGTTGGCAAGCACATTGTGCAATTGCCAGAAGTTGTGCCTTTTCCTATTATGCCAGTGCATGAGGGTCCTGTGGGCTTTAGGCAAAATTCTCTGCAATTAATGAACATTTCAGTGCATTTAAATGTATCTTTTTTTCAGCCTATTTGATTTGTGAAGGCTGGCTGTATTACTTGCAGAAGCTCTATTTGCCTTCTGTGGAATATACCTCCCCGCACAGGTGAATTGAACAGGGCAGACCAAAATCTTACCCTCAGTTGCATCTTACCTGTAGGTTATGATGTTTCCTGAGATATTAAAAAGGGGATGGCTGGCCGGCTGAATGTAGGCTGAGCCTTCTCCCTTTCAGATAAACAAATGTCTAAAAAATATGCAAACCATTTTGAAGAAATTTAGCATGTTTCAGAGTTTTTTTAACATTGTGTGCCAGTCCTCCTATTTCCTTGCATACAAATGGTGCATGCAGTTTGCATCATTGCTGTCAGATTATCCCTGCCACTACTTTCCCTTCCCTGAAATAAAAAGATGAGGTTGTCTTGGGAGGGATAAGTTCCTGCTGATTAGAGGTGAGCAAGAAAAATAAACAGTATTGAAATTTACAAAAGAGTTATTTTCATCAGTCTACTTTTTTTCACAAATGGAAGGCTTTACAGTAATGACAAAGCTCATCTGTGTAGATGTTTTCAAAACCTAGAAGCAATCAGAAGGTAGGATGTATACAGATTTAGGAATGTCGTTCCTCTCTTTTATAAGAAGCAATGACCTCTCTCCTAGTTTTCCCTGGTCAGTAAAGGAAAAAAAAAACCCAACCCAAACCTCTAGCCTGTGGCCTTTAGTGCTTGGAACTAAAAAATAGTTGGTTTTATTATACATTTCTAAGGAAGTTTTGAAAAAGCAGCACAAGATAGCATTTAAATAACAAAGATCCTTCTTCAAATTCCCACCTTCTCTCCACTAACGGCCATTTAACAAAGGGAGCAGTTTTTACAACTGGGGTGATTAGTAACTATTCTCCTCTTTCTCTTCCCTCCTTCCACTCCTGCTCATTGTTATTAGCTAACATCGCTGATAAGAAATGCAACGTACAGCCCCTGTCTGCTTCTTTGGGATGCCTGGTCTTCGTTTTCTGGAACAGTGTTTTTTGGGGGGGTTGTTGTTGTTTTTGTTTTTTAAAGTTTTCAGTTCATTTCTGGAATTTGTGGACCCTTCCTTTTCTTTCCGCTTTTTCTGTGTGTAAGCGTGCCCTGCTGCTACACCCCACTTTTTGCTCTGATCCTAGCCCAGCCAACTGTCACTTTTTAGCCTGCAGGGAACCTTCTGGTACTAACATTCCTGCCTTGTTTTTATTAGAAGGGCATCTCTCACAACATATCCCTCGCTGTTTGAAGCAGAAGTCATGTGTATTCAGTAGGAATGAATAATGGATATATTTAAAGGGTACCTTGCCCTTCTCGTTCCTTTGCACATCATAAATAACCACTCTTTTAGTTTGGTTTTACATATTGCTCTACAGGCACAGTTTGAGAAAAATCTGGTGATTCAGCTCTCAATTTAAAAAACACTGTGCTGTATGCAGCTGATAGTTTCTGTGTCTGAAAACTGATCCCACACCAAACTCAGTACTGGCATCTGTGTGCAGCTCTAGAATTCTGAAGGTTTAGGAAACTGGTCACGAATTTATTTTGAAGCAGCTCACAAAAATAACAGCATGACAGGAGATGTAGAGACAACATGATGAGGAGTGTTGGAGCTCTGGGTAGAGTTCATTTCACCTGGCTTTAGATGTCTTTTTAAGATACCTAAAGATATTTTAGGTATTTTTAAGATGCATTTTTACTTTTTAAGGTACTTAAAGATGTTTTAAATACAAGTATTTTGAAGATGTTTGAAGTACCTTCTTCAGGATGAGCTGAGTTGTTCTCTGAAAATGTCCGTTTCTCTTCACTCAGTGTAAGAGCAGGTTGGTTGATGAGGTTGTGTGTAGGTGTCTGTATTAGAGACATCTGCTTTTTGTCCGATGAGCCTGCTGTTCCTGGTCAGTTATCACCATCTGAGGAGTTCTCTGGGATAATGGCTGATAAACTGAAATTACTTGGAATTTTCCTATTAATTGTAACAAGCTCTAGCTGTGGCTCCCAAAGAAGATCCTAAAATTGACAGCCAGGCTTGGAGGATGATTTAATTATCTGATCTCAGTTTAAGGATGTTAAAGTGAGAGTCTGAGCAGCAAATGTTTTTAATGGGGGTGGGATGAGGGGACTGGATGTATTTTTATTGCCCAGTTTACTTAGATAACTGACAAATGGAATGGCCTAATTTCCCTGTTACCATCAACACTGCAAAACTATCCCCAAGTTATCATGTTCTCACTGTAGTGCTTTCCTTTGAGCATGTGGCTAAGAGTTTTTGATATGTATCCCTTGGGTCTTGTAGCTTCAGGAGTCAAGGACAATCTGTGTCTTTTTCCCCATGAGTTGTGGCAGGACTGGGGTCAGCTTCCTGATGCGCATGGGGAAGTGTGAGCTCAAGTCAGGGACTCTGGGGTGATGAGCCTGTATCCTCTTTGCGAATGAGGTAGATTACCTGTGTAAGCATTTTCTAGGTGTAGAGGCAAACAATTTGGAAGTATCGGAAATTGTATATTCAGATGATTCAAGCATCAGGGTGCATGAAGAAAAGACAGTCAGAAACAGGTTGCAACAATGATTTTACTGGTGGGCTTTGGCATCTTCTGCTCTCAGTTCGTGTGGCTGTAATTTTGGAATTGAATGACTTTCCTGCGTTTCTAACAGTTTCACTCTGCTTGTTGTTATAATGATATTTGAGAGGCTGAAGATGTAAATATTAGATTTGCATTTATAGGAGGCTGCCTACATACTGAGTTCTATAAGAAATTATTCCCGCTAAGTGATTCAGCTAATGGACTACTCCAAGGATTAACATTTGCAGTGATTCAGTTCTCTTCACAAACACCTGTCTTTTGATAGTTTTTGGAATATTAGTTGGAACAAGACAATATTTTCTGTGGTTTTCCCCTCTGCAGCTGAAATTTCTTAAGAATATCTGACATTCAGAGTTGAAAATAAATGAAAATGTAACCATACAAGGCTGAACTGTCTGCTGTGTATTTTCTGGTATGAAACTGCCTTTCTTAAATGTATAATTTTCCATTCACCTTCCTTTTCTTCCCACCCTAAAATGAAGAACTAAATGGAGAATTTACAGTCTCAAAAAAATGGGGTTTACTGTCACATTCTAGCTAGAGTTTAATTAAAACTAATCTGTGGGTGCCAAGCTGCAGGCATTAACTGGAAGTTGATTTTATGGACTTCAAATTTTTTTCCCTTTTTACTTCCAACTTTTAGAAAGGAAGTTCCTTCTAAAGCACTAGGGTACCTTCATGGTGCCTTCAATACCTTGAGGCTTTATCTTCGTTACTGAGTGGCAGAAAGATAACTTGGAGGGTAGAAAAATTATAAGGATTTCAGAATCTGCTTACAGTTAAATGGAAAAGGTAGGTAGTCTCTCTCCCCTGTCCTTGGTTATACAGAGACAGAGGAACTGACTGCATGAGACATCTATAACTAATTGTGGCAGTGTGTTCCCCTCCGCCCTTTTCTGCTTAAGCAATAGCCACCAGTGGCGGTCGTGATGGCTGCATCCGGCTTAAGTTGGACTCTGGGGAGACAGATAACAACACAATAGCTAAGGGCTATAAATCTTGCTCAACAGCTGAGAGCTAGTTGAGCATGCGCCAACCAAAATACGGCTGGTATGCAAATGTGGCTATAGGTCCCTCATCTTACTCCATAAATAGTGGACAGCCAAGGGCCCATTGAGCACTCCTGCATGGCAGCAGGCTGCATGCCAGGATGTTCCCTTGAGTAGGGACACCTCTCAAGGTTACTCCTTGAGGTTGAGAGAATCCTTATTGCGTCAGATACTTGGTAAGTTAATTGGGAATAAGCACGCTGAAACTTTGTAGTTTTAGCTAAGTGATATAAAGGATTGATTGTGCATATATAATCCTCTAGACATAAACTGTTGACCAAGTCTAGGATTAAGTCTGGATCCAGCTGCACCTATACTCCCCTCTGAGAAGGAGTTAGAACACAACGGGGTCCTCTCTGAACCTCATGACTCAACGGGAGGGTCTCCTTAACAGCTTTGCCTGACCCTGTCAGTAAATGCAGTAAATAATCAAGTGGACCTTGCCATCGAATCTTGTTAAATCACTGTTGCATTTACCATTGAACTTTGTTAACTCACTACTTTATATCAATAAAGTATATTGTTGCTTCTCTCTTTACAAGCCAAGTGCATCTCTCTCTTTCTGTGACACTAATATGGCAAAGGGGGCACAGAGTGTGTAAAAAGGGCATGGATTTTGCAACCAGGGTTGCACTGGTTGCAGGTTGCTTCCACTTGATATATCAGTTTCCAAGAAATAACCAATAAATGGCAGAGTAAACAGTTGTAAGGAGCTTCCATAAGAGCACCTAAAGACAAAAGATCCATTAACTCTGTGGAATAAGAGATGGCATGTCTTTACCAAGAAAGCAGACAAGAGGAGCTGTAGGATAATGAGACAGGAGGATAGTTACTAATGTGAGTGGTATATAAGGTGCCAGCTACATGGCGTCTGAGTGACAGACATGAGAGACCCCAAGTTTGCTAAGCTATCAGCAGAGGCCAGAGGGTATAATTGCAGTGTGTCCCATTACTTTCTGTAATGCCTGCGTGCCTGCACGTCTGCATTGCTCAAATCCAGATTTTTCAGATCCTTTTCCTCTGCACTTTGTTCTGGGCTGCATTCTGGTTGCTCTCAGCTGGACTCATTTCAGCCTCTTTCTTTTGCTACAGCAGTGAATGTTCCCTGATTTTTTGGCAGTTGTTCATGAAAGTTTTACAGATTTTTTCTTTTTCCCCCCACATGTCATGTGCTGGCTCTCTGCTGCCTGTTAGTGTTTGTTTTGGTTACCTTTTGTAATATATGACTACAACTTGCACCCTTGGTCTGTATTACAGTTTTCTGAGGTCAATCTTCTTTACGTCCCTCTGGGGTCAATCTTCTACATCTCATGTTGTATTTTTTAGTTCAGTTTTTGGCTTGATTCTTTATGTGAATTTTCTACACTCTTAGGACCAATATGGCCCTTGTGTTATTTGGAAGATTTGTTAGGTAGGTTTTGGGGGTTTTTATTTGGTGGCTTTTTGCAGGGAGGGGAGTGTTTGGGGTTTCTTTTTTTCCCCCAGAATTGCTGTTGTGGCTGCCTGTCTTTTCTGTGGATGTGCATTTTTGGGTTATATCTTTCTGGTACCCAGTGGGCAGATGCCTCTGAGCACTGCTAGTGCTATGAGCCAACTAAAGGCTGTGTGACCATGGTTTGCATGGCGCTGAGCCCGAGCTAACATATCCTGCCTCTCAGCAGGACTTACTAGCTCAGTCTTCATGCCCTAGCCAACCAGCAGTTATGCATTTTCTGTCCACCTTGGAGAGTAGGCAGAGCAAGCTCACATGTGCTTGTGATTTACTGTGTACTTCCTTCAGAGTACACAGCTCTTGAGTTCATCATTTTCCTGGTGGTTGTCTGACCATTCTCCTTTCTGATGGAGAGAACGGCAAGACAGTATGTTTAGTTCAGACCCTGGCGTTAAAACCATATTCCAGGATTTAGTAAATCTATACACGAGGCATTTAAATGTTGGTTTGTTTTTTTATTTTCTTACTCCCTTTATGTCTGATAATTATCTTCCTGTTTGGAGGAGTTTGCCATCACTAGTTTCATTTTTGAGGGTATTATTAAAATTTGTGGTAATGTATCAGGTTGCATTTAGATTATATATATCAGTCTTTAATTTCTGCTTGGAGATGAGATATGGTGAAAGCAGATCTATTTCTGTTGTGGCAGACTAAGAAATCCTTCACCTCACCAGGCTTTTGTTCCTTGGAGATAAACTAGTTCAAACACAGAATATACCAAGTAATACGGAATGGACAGAAGATCTGACGGTATTTCTCTAACATGAAGGTTGCAACCTCATCTTTCCTCAGCTGCAGTTCTGCACAGAATTTGTTTACTACTTCTAAAATGTTGATGTAAAGTTTGTTTCACAAGTCGAATGGATGATAATTGCTGGTGGAAGTGGGGGAAAACCAGCTTGATCTGCCACTGGCTTGTTCTTTATGTAGCCTTCTCTGTGTGTGCAGACTTTGGAGAACATTAGTGCTATATTTTAATAGAAAAGGATATGACTGACTTCCACTTTGTCCAATAGCAAAACAAAGTGCAAGGCACTTGAGCAGCATATGTACTGGCATAAAAGTAATTTCTTGGGCAGAAGCACCTAAGTAGTTTCAGTGGAAATAACCTTTGATGGCGTGGAGCCTAGGCGACTTGTTTGGACATAAGCCTGTTGAAACAGTCTCAGATCACCCTCTCTTCAGTCATAATTTTATTTGGATCCCAGCTACTGTTCACATGCTGTTGTGATACATCCAAATGGAGGACTCCATCTTTTTCTCATTCTGAAATTGTTGATCTCTCACTGCCTCCAATTTCCTGTCCCTGCACATCCCGGGGTCTGGAACATTTCTACCCGTGCTTTTTCTGTAAGCCGCTCTCATCATCCTCAGTATAAAGAGACCACATTATAGAGACATTATCTCCAGAGTTACTATTTATACATTTTAATTTGCACCCATCCAATATTTTAACTGTTCTGACATGGATTCCAAGATTTTTGTTTGTTAGAAGTAGTTCCCTGGCAAAACTGCGAAGGTCCTCGGGGAATTACAGTGCAGAGATTTGCAGATGGTTAGAAACTTGCTCAGGTGTACTGTACAGGGTAGCACAGACAGACTTGCCCAATGTTTGAATGATATGTATAGAAAGACAGTATATTTAATGTTAGTGATGGCACTTGAACCTTTTTACTCCATATAGTTGCAGATGTTTTTCATAGTGTTGGAGTGCTGGCCTTTTCAGATTTAAAACATCCTTGAATGAGAAACTTTCTTCTCTCAGAAAGTTTCAACTATTATGATGAATGCTTCAGAGCCATGAGTTGTGAAAATGGCTTTTTTACTATATTAAAAGGAAAAATTTCTAAAATATGACCGTGAGCATTCTAAAGACTGTTTAAAAAAATTGCAAAATGCAGTCTCGGGGGATTTTTGTTTTGTTTCATTTTACTGCCTACTTTTTTTTTTTTCTTTTAATGCAGATTCCTTTAGCTGACTAAGAACAGTAAAACTAATGGGATGAAATCTTTAACCCTGCAGTCCCTTGTTCCAGGTAAACTCATTCATCAATGGCCTTTTAGGAGCCTATAGCTCCTTGATTTCCCTAAGGAATGCCCAACCTATAGCTTCCAGTTCATATAAAAATCTTGAGGACAGTTTAGTCTGCCCTGTGGGCCATTCTCAGTTCCTGCATTCCAGATGTCTGTTTAGATTTACTGTGGACAATAGTTCTAATTGAGTGACAGTGGGAAGGCCATGTTTTACTCCCATTAGGAGAAGCAATGCATGGGCAGATTGGGTACTGGCGGTTGTTGGGTCTTAGATGGGACTTAAATGTACCTCTAATTATGAGCAGGAGATGAATGGGATTTCGAGCTATGGGCAGTGTTAGAAGACAGACTATGCCATGAAGACTGAAACCTAGCTTTGTCAGATAGGATAATGTTAGGGATCCTTCATAGAGGGATTAGTCAACTAAAAGGAAGTCTTACTGAGTTTAGTCTGGACTTGTTCTTTACATTTGATTTACCTGTAACCGTTTTTTTTAGTCATGTTCATAAAAACCTAATTTACAGAGTAAATTTTTTCTCTGTCTTGCAATTAATTTTGTAAGAAGCAAGATAAATCAAGGCAAAATCAACAGACATAGGTGCTCTATGGAAGAAGCAAATCCAAACAAAGGCATCTTTGCCAAGATGTGCCTCTAGGACCTGTACTGTGGGAGAGGATTTCTTGCCAGTCTGTGAAAACCAGTGTATTAGCAGATGGTGACCTTTGGGAAGTAGTTGTGTGTGCTGGGCACAGAAGGAGCAGATGGCTCTGGGCAAACCTCAAACACAATATACTGAAACGAATTCATAAATATTCAGGGTGTGGTAAAGACTGTACGTCTATGAACATTCCTCTCAGGGCAAATGTGGTGTGTGTGGTCTCATTCTACCCTGCTTACTCCTTCCTTGCTGGACATCAGGCATGATGATGCCACAGTCTGTGGGGCTATGCAGTGCATCAGAATAAGGAAAGGGGATATTTTGGAAGGAGATTATTGGCATAGCTGCCTGGTCTGTACAGGGAAGTGGAGAAGAGACAAGGGACTCTACAGGAAACCAGCTTTGACACTGCCCTAGCTTTTGGAGATTCAATATTTGCTTTGTTGTGGCTGAGTAACTTGTTGAGGTAGGGATGGAATGAAGTGTGTTTCTGAGGTCGGTATTATTCACAGCTCTCCAGTGATGATAAGAGCATAAGATCCACCATGTTGAATTCTTGCTCTGGTTTTTTTTTGTTCGGTGTTTTTGGACTCCTGTGTTGTTTGTTCAGTTGATACATGCTTCTGTTATTGCAAATGAGTCTGGACTAAGGGTAGGTGCAAAAAACCCCAAGAGAGTAATCAATCTTTTAGGCTCCATTTATATTTTCAGTCTATTTTTCCCAGGAAAAATTAGTCTTGTTTTGCTAATAGGTGGATTTGCTGCCAAGTACCAAGTATACCTGCAAAAAAAATGAGCAGCATTTTCTCCAGTATAAGATTTTATGTACAGAGTAAGATGGACCCACTGTCATGGCTGCTTCATGCTGACCTCATGAATGGATTTGGGCTTATCAAAGATATCTTGCTGATGTAATGAATCTGAGAAGTTTGATTTGTTAAAGA
Source organism: Haliaeetus albicilla (assembly GCF_947461875.1). Taxonomy (NCBI): domain Eukaryota; kingdom Metazoa; phylum Chordata; class Aves; order Accipitriformes; family Accipitridae; genus Haliaeetus; species Haliaeetus albicilla. Next base: position 59,963,119 of record NC_091484.1, on the reverse strand, counting down.
TCTGTTGGATCACTTAGTACTTTCACTGTGGGTCTGTGCAGAATTACTTCTCATGAAGTATTTTCACTTAAAACTTTTTCATTTATGGTGATTTATTAGTGTTTTATTTCTAATGTTTATGCCACACATTGTTTCTCAAAGGATCAATTTTTCAGGGCAGTCACTACTGAGGGTGCTCTGCATTTGTGAGACTGCACTGAATTTTGGAGCCAAGAGGGAGGCATTACAAACCACTAGCTGAGATTTTAGTGATAAGCTGCTGAAAAGCATCTTTGTAGGAAATGACTGCATTTATGATTCAGTCATTAGGGGTTATAGACATTTCCATTTCAAAACTAAATTTCAAGGGTTCCAGTTTGTTGTGGGTTGACCTTGGCTGGCTGCCAGGTGCCCACCAAGCCACTCTCTCACCATGCCCCCCAGCAGGACAGAGGGAAAAAATACGATTAAAAAACCCCTCATGGGTCAAATTTAATGGGAAAAAAGCTAAGGCTGCACACTGAAGCAAAGCAAGAAAAAGATTTATTCCTTACTTCCCATCAGCAGGCAATGTCCAGCCACTTCCGGGAAAGTAGGCCTCAATACACATAGTGCTTCAGAAGACAAATGCCTTAATAAGCAATGCCCCCAATTCCCCTTAGCTTTTGTTGCTGAGTGTGATGTTTTATCTTATGGAATATCCCTTTGGTCAGTGTGGGTCAGCTGTCCCAGCTGTGTCACCTGTCAACCCCTCGTCTGTCCCCAGCCTACCGGTCTTTGGGTGAGCTTGGGGAGACATCCTTGATGCTGTGCAAGCAGTGATCAGCAGTAGCCAAAACACTGGTGTGTTATCAACTCTGTTCTAGCTACAAATACAAAGCACAGCACTGTATGGGCTGCTATCAGGAAAGTTAACTCCATCCCATCCAGACCTGGTATGCAGTTAAGTCATTCATTATAGTGATATTTACAGCTCCTATACAGAATATTCTTTTCTATGGTAAATTGGTTTGAAGCAATTAAATTGCATTTTAATCCCTGATTTTGTAGTAATTATAAGTTTTCTGGGTAAGAAAAACTTGAATTTTTAAATTATCTAAAATTGGAGATCAGTCAGCAGTTGTTTTCTCCCCTCTTCATTCGTATGCATTCTTGATACTGAACAGGATTTTTTTTAGATCCAAGTTCTGAATGACTGATGGCATCTTTATTATTTGACATTTTCTGGAAACTTGGGGTTTTTGTTCTTTTGAACTTAAAATAACTACTGGTGTTAGTGGGCCACATTTCACTGAGCTGCAGTCTTCATGAAACATTTGTTGTGATTTTTATAACTTAAAACTACATTTTGAAGTTAGGTAGCAAAATCCAATAATGCATATATTAACTCTGCTAACATTTTAAATAATGTATTTTTTTTATGATTTCAGAGTAGTTGCTCTGAAGGATATAGTTAACCTCACTCCTGTGAAGTGATTTATTAATAGAGAGTAGGAGCCCTTTTTAGCTGACTGGAGGATTAAAATAATGTGATGTTAAAACTATCTAGTTCTCTCCTTCTCTTCTTCTGTTCCTTTGTAAGATGAATAAAGGTCACTTGAAGTTAATGGCTGATGCATTTGGGACTAATAACAGGAAATGCTCTTTCTAACAATAGGTAATCTCTCTTATAGGCAGGGCTGAGCCCATTTCTTATTATAAGATGTGTTCACTTGCTCATAATTCTGGTAAACTTTAAGCAGTAAGGCTGAACATTTCCATGTCAGCTGTCTGCTTCAGGCCAAATTTTGAATTTTAATGCAAAATACTCAGCTATTTCCAAGGCTGAGACTAGGACAAACTTTTATTTCCTTATTTGAAATTCTTGATGCTTTTTTTTTTTTTTTTTTTGTTGAACAGCTCAGTTGTCTTAGCATTTAGGGCTGAAGAGTTGAAGCTTGCTGAGATGGAAGAAAGTCTTTTGTGTTAGGCACATGTCCTTGGCCATGGAAGTCTGTCCAAATTTGGTAAAGTTTTGTATGACTTCAAATAAAAAAAAAAAGTTCACATATACTTGTAAGACCTCTTTCTAAGTGCCAGACAGTCCTGGAATATTATGTCCATCCAGTATATTCAAGGAAGCCTCTGAGAGTCAGTGGGAAGATGGAGAGCCATTTGGTAGAACTATAGGGACATAATAGGCAACAGAAAAAGCATATTTGAGAAAGGTATTTGAAATGCCTTGGGTAAAAGGCTTTAGCAAGAAGCCATGGAGAGATAGATAAGGCTAGTGTAGAAGCTCAGAGGGAGACAAAGTGATACCTGATAATGGTGGTCAAATGGAAGGACAGGTGCAGAGGGGTTGAATGTGGGGCAGATGAATAGAAAGGCATGGGCCACTGGCTGATACTTTCCTCAAAAGCCTGAGTGGAAGCACTGTTTCCTTAGTCTCAGGGTGGCGTGAAAAGAATATACTCATGTGAAATCTACAGTCATTTGTGTATGAATTTCAGGTAGCTCTAAGGTGGAACACAGGAAAAATGGTAATTTGTTGCTGTGGTCATTTACTGCAGTGCATCAAGGATTTGTATGATGGACCTATGCATGAACTACATACAATGATAAATATATACAGTAAAACTGCATTTAAAGAAAAAGCAAAGCTTATGAAGATACACATCAAGGACTAGGATGGGCAGGGCAAACTATATTCTACTGTGAAACTTTACTTTTGTGATCTAGGGGTATTTTTTCCTGTGTATCATCACCTTAACTTTAAGTGCTTGCTGGTGAAATAAGCCTAAGCCAACCTTTAACTAAAAATTTGGTGCATAAGCTGGATGTTTTCTGGTTATCAGTTGTGTAAAGGAGAATACTGCTTTTTGTACTACTGCTCTCCCATGTGTTGCAAAATCTGGATGTGTGTAGTGAATAAAGCAGGGTACATAGGAAGTAAAAAGAAGTTGTTATGGATAAGGTAGCTGAATCCATCTGTGGATACATGGGTCCCAGCTCTGTCTTTGCTACAGAGTTTTGTCTGCTGCTTGACAGTGACTTAAGATTTTGCAGATTTCATCTTGTTTCTTTATGCAGAAATTGATATTCCCAAGACTGATTTGTAGAAGTACTGGGTATTTGTAACTTAAGTCTATAATTTGAGCATATTCAAGTGTTAGGAATTTGAGAGTGAACAGCCTGAAACCACTGTATGTTTTTGGAAATTAAGCTTTTTTCACCTCAGTTTGCAGGTTGCCCTAGAAGTGTGGATAATGCCATTCCTACTTTCCAGGGTGCATTATGAAGATTGATTAATGACTGTGATGAGAGCTATAAAAAAGCTCCTGCAGAAACTAATATCCCTACCTTGACGGTAGGATTTGAATAGTCTGGTTCAAAAAAGGACCAGAACATACGGACCCATCTCTGCAGTGTACAGAATAAAGGAGGGGGACTTGTCAAAGGGTAATATATGAGTACCTGATTAAAGACAATATCCCAATGCATACGTGCAAGAGGGACAAATTAAGCTTGTACTGGCAGCCATTCCTTAACTTATGAACGTTTGACTTCGCAATCCTCTAAATACTCTTTTCATGCAGCATTTTTTTAACATGTAATTTATGTTTCAATGGGGGAAGAGACTGGTAGACTCGTTGTGAAGAGAGGCTGAAATGTGAAGCTGTGTATTAGAAGACCTCTAGATTTAGTTATAGCTATTTTGGGGGGAAAATAAGTGCTTGCTTGATGCTGTGTTGGCATCTGTAGTTCTGTGGTTACTGCTCTGAGAATGAAATGACCACAGAGGGTGATCTTTCCACAGCTGCAGTATGCATGGAGGTGAGCCCACAGCACATCTGGAGGAGGCAGTTCCTCGGGCACTGGGGAATTTTGTCCTGTTGCTGCCTGTCTCTGTTTGTGGATGAAGGCAGGCTTCTCCTTTAAGGGCTGAAAGCCTTTCACAAGTGCTTTATTTACAGTAAAAAAGAATTGCTACATTGCTAGAGGCACATTGTGGAAAATGAAAACAACCCTGTTCTTCTGTATTTTCTATTCTGTAGGTAAAATACAAAAGAGACTTTGAAGAAAGCAAAGGAAGAGGGTTCAGTATTGTGACCGATACGCCCGAGTTACAAAGACTGAAAAGGACTCAGGAACAAATCAGTAATGTATGTGACTGCCACCTAAAGTGATTGTAGATGGAGAAATAGTGTGTCTAAGAAAAGGCGTGTTTGTTGGTGTTTTTGATGAAGTCTGTGAGAGTGAAGAATCTGATTTTGGTGACCGATTTGTGTATGTCAGATTTTGAAGTGTGTGTAACTTTATACCGTGGACTTGTACAGCACATTGGCAATGTGTGTTCACCTCTCCAGCTTTCAGCAAGTATGCTCAAAGTATTTTCTATACTAAAATGATTTTACACTTTTTGCTTTAATAGATTTACCAGCAAGTAAGAATACTTCTGTAACTTTTTATTTACATGTAAACTATATAAATTATATGAGCTATAAAGTTTTGTCTTTTTTTAGCAGGGGCTGTCAAAATTAGCATAACTAGGAAGATGGAGTTTTCTAGAGGCAGTTAAAATTTTGGTACTGAGTTTTAAAAGAAAATATATGCAAGGCAATGTTCTGCAAGATGAGAAGGGAATGGCAAATAGCAAAACTTAACCATGTGTTTCATTAGCTTAGAGCTTGAATGCAGAATGCTTTCAGGAGTGGGATTTTTAAAAATGCGACTTTTCCTGACTTATGTTTTCACTAGGAAAGTAATTTATTTATATTGTATTCCCTTGTAGCATGTTTAACTCACTGCATGGTGGAATATTGGGAGATACGTAGTGCGAGTTATGATATGTATGAAATAGGTAAGAACTAGAAGCAGCTAGAAATGATACAGAATCAATACCGTTAACTTGTCCTGGCTTCCCTCCTGGTTCTTCTGCTGCGAGAATATGTCTCCATAGATGATTTTGTGAAAATTTTTTTTAATCATTCATTGTAATAATAAAATAACAGCATGGCATCAGAGCCACCTAGTGTAAGTATGATCAGAAGAAAACGATGGAGTTTATTTACTTGAAAGAAAAAACTTTTTTCCGGTTGGGATGCTACTGAAAAAAAAGAGTCACTGAAAAATACTAGTTTATCACAGCAATGGAGATGTACCATTCTTGCTGAAGCATTCACTAGTTAAGATTTTGATGTCCAGAGCTGGTCTTTGAGGTGAAAACTTAGGACTCGTTTCCTTGAGCATTGTCCAATGGGGAGGACAGTTAATTTAAGAGCTGTGCAAATGCTCCTGTGCGTAGATAAGACGAGAACAAAAGCTCATATCTTATTTTAATGCTGGGGCTAACTGAAATTTCTGGTTTGTGAGAGAGAAAGATGTATTCTTCAGAGTGGCAAAAAGCATGGCCGTTAAGACTTCTATTTGGGATCTGGGAAACTTCAGCGAGTCCCTGGTTTTAATCAGCTGTATTTTTTATTCAGGCTAGGAACTTAAATTAAGTCCTCTCACGACCTACATAGCTTCCTTGAGCAAGAGCAATCTTTCTGTGTGGGGTAGTTCTGGAACGCATCAAGGAGATGAAACGAGCAATGCTCTGATGAATACTTAATCCCTTGCATGGGTCTGCTCTGTTAGGAGAGGTTGAGAGGAGTACCCTACAACAGGCCTGCGATACTCAGTTTTGGATATTGGCATGCCAAGAAATTTAATTAGATCTCCCAAGTCCAGTACCCTCAACATCAGAATATAGAATAGTATGACAGCAGGAAAATAAAAACAAAGAAGTAGTTTTGTGAAATGATAAAAGAGTTTTCTTCCCATCTCTATTTTGGAGTAGGACAAGAGGGTTTCTCTTCTAGCAGAAGACCTTGTTGCACAGTTTATGATACTGTCTGGCTCATGAACTAAAGGTATCTACCTGCCCTTTCAGACCCAGAACTATCTTTTTAAATGTGAAAAGTGTTTTTCTTTTTTTTTTTTTCAGTATTTTTCCTTGGTCACTCCAGTCTCTTCGTTCCTAACCACCCAGTCTTAATAATATAGATTTGTTCCATCCAGTCATAACAATACGGAGTTGTTTTCTTTTCTTGATGTATGTAGCTGACAGATTCCAAGTCATGGACTCTATTAGAAATAATTAATCCTGAAGGGTAAAATGGAATTTTAAACTGTCCATTATAAAAGAAGTTGCATTTCATTTACACTTACACTTAAATAATAATTTGATTTATAGCATTGTATCGTAGAAAGATAATTCTGTATAGGCCACAACTTGAATGTAATTAGAAAACTCCTGTTTTATAGAAATGCATTCCACACAGGGTAGTTTCTGTATTTATCAGATAAACAGTATACATCACGGACTAAGGATCTAATTAAGGTTTCAAGACACTGAAAGGTAAGCACTTTAATAATTCTAAAATAATTTTACTTTTCATATATAGCAAAATGGAAGAATACTAATATATATATATTTAATTTTCAGTTTTGCTTTGATTTCACCTTGAAGTATTAGAAACTTCTCAAAGAGCCTATTTGAAACAAAATCATAACAACTTCATTGAAGGGGTAAGTGAGCACAGTTAAGTGTGTAGCTATTCTTGATGAAGATAAATAACAAAATAAAACTAATGATAATAGATATTATTTAGCAGAAATCTTTGTAAAATATTTTTGTCCTGATATTAAGTTTTGCAGCATACATGAATATTAGCACAGTGCTCTGACTTTTTAAAGAATCTCTTACACTATCAATATAAACCTTGTGAGGAAAAAAGTTAGTGGGGTGGGGGGAGTGGGAGGAGAGGGAGTTGATGGAGGGAGTTGGATTTCAGTTGCTGTTTTGCCACCAGCAGTCCTGCCTCTGAAGACAGACCAAACTCATAGAATTTATTTTGTGGCTTGATGGATGTATCAGGGCCAGAATGGAGTTTCTTAGAAAAGAATAAAATTTACCCCAGTGTCTCATGTTTTTTTTAGCATTAAAAGCCTAATTCTGCAGATGTACAACATGCTCGTTAGAAAGAATCACAAAGTCTCTTCGTGACATTCAGGTTCAGCTGCCCCAAACTACAACTGCTACAGCTTCTTAGCATTGAGTTAGCTTGAAAGCCGTAAACCACACATACTAGCATCCTAGTCTAGATTGATGTAAGCGAGGCAGCATAAACTAAGCAGCTTTTTTTACTGATGAGTTTGCAGGATTTTTAGCACCCTTTGCATGGCTGAGCAGGCATTTTAAAATTTAAATAATTTTTACGAATTAATATGTGTGAAAATGTTTTATAAGTATTATAAAAAGTATATATGTTTATAAGTATCATAGAAGTTTATTAGTATTTTTTCAGTTATTCCAGATATAAAATTTCCATCACTTCTGCTGCAGATGTCACTGTTTCTTGGCATTGAATTTGTAGTTAATACACACAAAATTTATACTGTTCACACAGAGAAATGTGTTAATTTTTTTAGAAGACCTTGCAATGTTTTTCGTCCATCTTGAACTTTGAGAGGATTTTCAATATGAATGCGAATATTCTCAAAATGAAAGCAATACCACATATTTTTATAGGTGATTTTGCCAATAAGCTAACTGTAAACTGATTTTACAAGGAAAAAGTTAAGGTGGCAAAAGGAAGAGAATAGTTAAAGAAGATGGCAAAAGTTTATTTATTGATCTATCATGACACATGGCTGACTGAAGAAGTGGGAACTCAATCTAATAGTATTTCCTTCAGGGAAATGGAACACTTTCAGCAGTTTGTAGCAATGAGCTGCAGCCTACTGCCACTGCACTTTTATGTCTAGATATATGGCTTGAAGCATGTTTTATCCTATGTGAAATAAGTTGCTCTTTCTTAAATCTGTTCCTGGTAAATGTCTGCGAAGTGTAAAGCAAAACAGGTGTCCATACAAATTGATGGAGTGAGAAGCTTTCATTAAGATAAAGGCCAGTGCTTGGATAGTAGGGGTTGCTGACGGTTGTATGGCTGGAAGGATGCATGGAAGCTTTCACAGTGGTCGCCCTCATTACAGTGAGAGCTCATGCAAGCATTTCTCACTTCCACATTCATGCTGTTATGAACTTAAGTCATGTGGGAGCAAGAAGCAGCGTGTATCTGTGCCCTTCTTCCCTTTGAGAGCTAGCAAAGTGGAGTCATGCAGTTCATTTATATGTATGTGACTTGTTTTCCAGGGGGTTTGGATTGTATACAAAATGAAAACTATACCTTAAGGTAAAAAAGGAAAATATGAAAACAGATTAAATCTGGTTTGCAAAGTGCATTTCCAAGTTATCCTATTTTGGTGAAGACCTTAAGTTATGAAGGATGGTAGAGTTAGTAAAGAGAAAGTCACTGAAACACCCCTGGGGGGTGGGGGTGTCTCCCCCATATACCAGGAGTTGAACCCCTCACTGAGTTTAGTGAAGCCTGTATTGGATGCAGAGAGAGAGAGAGCATGAAAATCTTGTAACATTCTCAAAAGCAGTGTATGTGGATTTGAATGAGGAAGGCTATGTATGTATTCATTGTCTTTAATGAAATAGGGTGCATGTGTTTTTTAGCATTAAGGGTCACATTCTACCTCCAGTTAAATTCATACAGCTTCAGGGGAAGCAGTAGAGGACAGGATTTCCCCCATAATTTGAATCAACTAAATACCTGTTTTCTGGAGAAAGACACAAATGATAAGGAATTGGGTACTACCTCAGATGTGACATAAATATGTCTTCATGAAGCATCTAAATGAGGAAACAAGTGACTTGTGCACATCTGCATATCTGAAATTAGAAACTGTCCCTAACAGACATTGAGCCATGGCTCCATATTTAGAAGCTATTGGCACAGTTGTTCAACCTGTTTACTTGCTCGTACGTAAAATAGTCTCTTAAATTGCCAAAACAGATTGTAGAGAAAATTGTCAGGAGAAGATGTTAACAACAAGGCCTGGAGCTCCATTTGTAGGATTCACAGCATAAAGCCTGCAGAGACTCATCTCTAAGGGCTTTTTTCCCTCCATTGAATTCAAGTGAAGGAGAAGAATAGCATGAAAGGGAACAAGAAAAATTGACAGCAACATCAATGTCTACATTTCACAAAACCAACCATGGCACATCAACGAAGAGACTGGGTAAGCATGTTAAATTGCATACAAAAAGAGCTTATATTGTTCTAGGCAACGCTGGGATTTTCACTGCTTCTGAAGTGATTCATACTTTATCTGACTGTCTTTATATTCCTAAGCATGATTTTTCTGTTGTTATTTCATTTGGGAAATATGCATTTAATCATATATGACAACTGTGTCTACTAACATAGCACTTGCTGACCAGTGTATGAAGTGCTGCATGCCTAGTAGGTGTAGAAGGCTCAGTACACCATGGTACTGATTGCCTTCTGCTCCTGTTGGTTCCTCTGACAGTTTAACATGAACTGCAGCTCCAAGAGCTCTTCATTATTTGGTGTGCTGTAGGCTTAATTCCACACAACTGCATTTCAAATATGCTGCATGTAACTCATGTGATTAAGCATCTACCAGTTGCATTCAACAGCATTTTTTTCTGGCTGGAAGCTAGGAGGTTGAATCTGTAAGAAGATGGAGTTCCTGTTGTGCTCCTCTGCAGTGACCATACATGCATAGGGTCATGTCCAACCTTGTCCCTTTTTTGAATTATCTTCTAATCTTGCTTTGTATAGATACATACAAGTGGAAATTCTGAGAAGCCCCAGATCCTTTGGCTTTCTAATATTTCCGTGTTAAAGTTTTTTGACTTCTCATTTTGAGTAAGCAGGAAAAAATCTGCCTTGAAATGTAGAGTCCTAATAAATGCTTTAGAAATGACTTAACAAAAGAATCACATTAATTTTCAGTGACTATGAATATTTTTTGCAGATTTTTATATAGCTTTCATATACTGTACAGTTTTCAGAAATTTGTAAAATGACTGAACAGATCCTTAAGAAATGATGAGTCCAAGGAACTGTAAGTAATATTTTAGATAGAACTTGTGCTAAGTGAGGAACTGGAAACCTTTGAGAACACATTTCAAACCTCAGTGTGTATTCTACTTAAAAAAGGAAAATCTTTCTTTAATGATCATTATCAAAGTATTATGCAGAGTTAGAAAAAGACAGCATTAATTTAACCCCTATGTATATGAATTCTTTACCTACACTTTCAGTAAAAAGTCTTAAATTATTTAATGGCATGCAACTTTGTCCACTTCTTCTTGCTTTGATCCCTGTGTGGAACAATAGTCAGCAAGCATTCAGCTTTGTAATATTTTCTTTCATATACTGTTTATTTACTGTACGGTAAGATATTCCACACACCATAAAATGTTGTAAAAGCAACCTGTAACTTCTCTGTGGAGTTTTCCTCAAAGCTCCTTTCTCCCTTCTTTAACTCTATTGAATGAAGTTGTTTTCAGAGTTGCCTAAGAAATGGGGAAGTATTGGAATCCCCTTTTATGTGGTCCTTATTTACATGAAGAACTAGAGCACAGAGATTAAAGTATTCATGCTAATCTGGTAAGTGGCACCTAGAGTAAACCATTATCTTCTGTGTCAGCCTTCCATTAGAGGTAGAGGGAGACACTTTGCTAGGGAATTTTACAGCTGTTCGCTGGGGAGGAAGAGATCACTGAGAATCCAGAGCAATGTGTTCGTGATTCATCAGGGGTGTCGCTGACTTCTTCTGTCCCCATAAATTTTTCAGATTCTCTTTGTTGGTTTCCCTTTCTTAATCCTTGTGATATACATGACAATAGCTCCCAAGATGTGGGAAGAAACAGTATTTTTAGACCCCAAAATGCCAAGTTAAAGGATACTTTTTGGAATGTCAGATACTCATTACAATTATTATGTATGGTGGAATTTATTATGTATTCAGTTGGAATTGAATGATTTAGTTGACTTTAACTACTGGAAAAGTTCTGCTGAGCAGGTGGACTTCCAATTTGCAGCAATGTATAACTCAGTCACATTAGGTCATATTCCATGGGGGTAGTAAAACAGATATCCCTAACAGGGCGACATTCTTCACCTGCTGAAGATCAGCTTCCTGGTCCAGAGCTGGAAAAGCATTAGAGTCTATCAGTGACATTGTTATAAGACTACTTTGTAACCAATGTGGAAAGGTGCATAACTCTTAAAGAACAGAAGCATTTTACCATTGAGCATTTTACCCCTGCCCAAGAGAGGCAACTGCATTTGGAAAAACTGTGAACATGAAAAATAGGGATTTATAATGGGTGTTAGTGAGTTGTTTGAGCTATTATATCCCATACTGCCCATAATAGCATTAGATGTGTAAATTCAGATAGGCATTTGGGTAAGTCCATTGCAACACTAACCCCAAATGTATACTGAAGTTCTGGTAAGCTACTAATGTGCGAGAGAAACGCCACATCGGCAAATTGTATAAAATGGAAGTTCTTGTCTGTCAGACACAAGTCTATTTGGACTTGAATGGCATGTGACCTTGGGACAATTTCTGCTTGGGGAAGCCTCCCTTTTAGCAGCCCCACAGTGAGGATGGATAAGTGACCTCATAAGAACCCTCACAAATGTGAAGCTGAAACTGTCCTCAGAGATGTAGGGGGAAATATTTTAGGTTAAGTGGATCTCTGGTAGAGAAAGCAAGCAGATGTGATTCCTACATAGCTGCCTCTTAAATGGTCTTATTCCATCTGGCTTTATTCTATAGGCTTGGTTAGAAAAAACTCTTTTCTCTCCTTTTTTAGCAAATATAATATGATATATATTATTGTGGTCTATTATGTTTTTTCCTAGGATTTCAGAAGTCTTTTTTATAAGTTTGTAGAAGAAATTGCTGTAACTATTGCTTATTTTCTTCTGTATCACTGCTTTCATATGAAATTAGTTGATTACAAAAGTTATAGAGACGTTATGATGTTGAAATACATCTCAAAGTTTCAAAAAGTTTTCAGTGAAGTTCCACAGGGAATAGTATAGTCTTTCTGATTCTAATTTAAATAAATAAGTTTGACAGGATGACTGTAACCTTGCTCACTATATTGACAAAATAAAATGAGTTGTGTGGTGGAAGTAAAGCAAGCCGTCCAGAAAAATCCCCAAAGGCATAGATTTACTGCATTGTGTAAGTGGGTCAACTCATGCATGAGAAATGAATGCTAATTGCAAACTGGTTGCAAAAATGTAGGCTTTAAGTAGAATTGAATCAAGTGATAACCTAAATATTTTGATAGACATGTCCTGTCATGCTTCTCTTTAGAAAACAGCAACAAAGCTGAGCATTACAGAGAAATAATTAAAACGTGTATTTGTGGTATGTTAGAACAGTGTCATTGAACTCCAAAATCAAAGGCGTTGGATTCATTTATGTCACTAGCACTGGTAAATTTTAAGTTGAACCTGTATTTGGTTAAACTTGTATTTGGGTTGATGGGTTGCTTTGCAGGAGATACACTTTAATTCAGTAAAGGATGCTCTATTTTCGATGATCAAAACGTTCAATCCAGTCTAGAAAAATACCTCTTGGGCCTTTTCTGGTTAAAATAACAATAAAATAGAAATATCTAGTTAGGAGATATGAAAGAAAATGATAGAAATTTCTGTGTTACTTGTTTCATGTTCTATTTGTGATATAACATTCATATTGCAAGGCAAGGCTTATATGAAAGGCATCAGTAATTTAAGAAACTACTACATAATCTTCAAATATATAACATAACATTTCATGGACTTCATTTTTAATCCACAGTAATTACCATATCTTGTCAACAAATGCATGTGTTACAGATACAGAAGTAAACCTCTAGGTCAATATGTGCTTATTTAAAACTCTGAATGTCCTAATTGGAGGCTAAAACCACTATGTCAATGTGAGCAATAAATTGACAGTTATGCTATTTTCACATTTTTCTGCAGTATTGACTATATTGCACATGCCTCTTTGTACTGTAGTTTATGGAATGAAAAATTCCAAGCTTTAGTGAAGACAACTATAAAAACTGTTTTGTGACAACTGTTGTAAGCACCTGTCTGTCATATGACTAAAGGACTTGAGTCTTTCTTTAAACACTAGTGACTTAAAGACTTAATCAACATGGAACATTTCTGATATTTAAGTATATGGCTTTTTCTGTTGTGGTACTAAGCAACTAAATCATGACAAAAACCCAACAACAGCTTTTTCCTGTGTCCCTTGAATATATTTAAGCAATATCAAAATCACTCATTATTTTTAATGAGTATATATTTTTGAAGCCAGTGCTTTTTACATATAGTAAAAAGAGAATGAAAGTAAACCCCCTTCATAGTAGCTTAACTTGAGAGCTAATTAAAATGAAGCTTTTAGAATGAGAAAAAATTAATTAGCCAAAAAGTTGAGAAGCAGGAGTTAGCACCTCTAGAGATCCTTGAGTATTTAAATGCTTGCAAGGAAAAGATGATTTGTAATTTCCTAGTTTTCCTATATTGTCCATTACCCTCTTATCTTTTCAGCTTTTAATTCTGTCTTATCTGATGCTTTTGATTTTTTGTGCATCAGTTGCTAGGGCAGCATCTTAGGCAGTAAACCTCCTGCTGAAGAACAAGATGCTCTGCTTCTAAAGCTAATACCATCTTAAATCTTGATCCCTGGAGATTTGAATGTCTCACCCCTATGATGCTCACAGACTTCATTGACCTTGACAGCAGGGGTATCTGGTCCTCTGTGGCACTCAGTTATTTTTTTTTGCATGTTAACACATGTCTGTGATTTACTTAGCCTGTCAAGAGATACATTAGTTGTGACAAAGCCAGCACTGTAGTAAGTATAATGATTAAACTTTTTAACCATCCTAACACAAGAGGGGAAGTAGCAAAAGTTTGCATGTACTGTTTCTGCTTGTGTCTACAAAGATCTCGGAGGGTAAGAGTTTACTTTTCCAAAAAGCAGGTTACAATGACGCAAGTATTGCTTTCTAACCCTTTCTGCTCTCAGAAGCTAACTGTAACTAATGATTTAGTTACAGAAATGCTTGTGTACTTTGTTGAAAGGTTCTTTCTGTGGCTCTCACCAACATAGTCTTGCTGTTAGCAACCACAATATTTTAATGGAAAACTGAAGTATTTTTTCTTCAGATCCGTCTTGAGTTAATTTCTTTCTCTCATGTCTTTTCTCGGTTGGTTATTAGTGACCCTGTTCAGTCCCCCAGAAAGATGAGGTATAAAGGGGCAGATACTGAATATTTCACTAAGCAAGCAAATAGAGGGAGTCTGAACCTCAGTCTGTGTAGTAACTAAATATTGGACTTTGGGCAAGTCTAGTCTGAGGAAAATGTCACTTGAGAGGTGGTTGTTTTGAACTTCAAGGCTGGTTGTTTTCAGCCTTCCTGAACTTCATTCTGCTGTGCCCCTGCTTTATATCGGCTTTCTTCACTAGGGAATGATGGAGTAAAGTGAACCCCTACCCAGTTTGGCCAGTCCAGCCCTTTTCCAGCCTTAAGAGGAGGAATATAGTCCAGAGTGTGTGACTTATGTTGCTGGGGTTAACTGATTTTTATAGGGTTTGGCATATCGGGGTAGCTGTTCCCCATTTCCAGAGTAGCGAGTGGGTAAGCAGCTGAGGAGGATAGTGTGGCTGGTGTGGGTTTTGGCACAGCGGAGGTGGTCTTTGGTTAAAAGGGGGAGGACTGGCTTACAGAGAAGCTGTGGCAAGACCCAGAGTCTGCATCAGGGCAAGGTCTGGCTGTCTTCAGGCTGTGCCTCAGCATACCAATACTGAGCAGGTATTGTGCTCCCTCCTCTTCTCAGCTAGTGGGACAAAGGCACTTCACCTTTTATCTTGAATGGTATTGGCTACCATTTTGTTGCAGAGCTGGAGCCACTCGGTAGTGCTGCTCCCTCAGGCACCACTGATGGGAAATGAAGGATTCAGAGGACCTGGGAAGGTGCCTCCATCTCATCTCTCATGTTTTCTTGCCTGCTCAGCAGGGAGACCTGCTCTGGCGTGGGCTGGGCTGCCCTTGGCTGCAGTGTTGTGAACACAAGGGAAATGGCCAAAGGTTTTCTTTGCCTGTGCCAGGAGAGCTGTAGATACGACCAGGGCAAGGGCAGCAGGCGTGGAATGAGGTCACTTGTTTGGCATTGCCTTTTGTTTAGCATTCCTTTCTGTGCAGTGTGTGTTTCTGGCTCAGATAATAGCTGGCATGCTGTCTTGAATTGAGAAGTTCAGTTAGCAGTAAGGTTTCTTTTCAACAGAAATGAACTGGATGAAAGGCTCAAAAAAAGCTTGGTGGTGATAGAAAATTAAGCAGAATTATCAATGAAGGTGATGGCAAAAAGTTATAGAAGGCTCTGACAGTACTGAGGGATTGGAGATTAAATGATCAGCCTATATTGAAAATGGGTAGAAAAGATACTGAGAAGACACAAATGGGGATTGAGCTTTCAGTATGAAAAAAAAGATCAGGCGGAATAAGTCTATAAAGTCACAGGTAGCACAGAGCTGGAAAAGTGAATGTGATTATATGCTGTTTCTTATAAGGCAAGAACTAGGATCAGGAAGTGTAGCTGTCAGGCATCTACTTGAAAGAAAAACAAATATGTGGCATATAATCAAGCTGTGAAACTCATTAATACAGGAGACAGTGAAGTCTAGAAGTATGAAATACATT
The DNA here is from genome assembly GCF_947461875.1 of Haliaeetus albicilla. Taxonomy (NCBI): domain Eukaryota; kingdom Metazoa; phylum Chordata; class Aves; order Accipitriformes; family Accipitridae; genus Haliaeetus; species Haliaeetus albicilla. Next base: position 59,947,509 of record NC_091484.1, on the reverse strand, counting down.
AAAAGAAGGATTAGACAAGATTCTGAAAGTTAAATCCATTGGGAAATATTAACTGTTGTGACCCAAATCCAGTGACAGGGTCAGGAAGGCTCTGGTACGCTGATAGCAGGAAACTGGAAGGATCTTAGGGAGGGGAAGACTGTTGCATAGGTACGTTCCCTAAGCATGTGTTATTGAGCAGTGGCAGAGCCATGATGGTCTTATCAATGAGACCAATGAGTCCATCAGTGAGCTTAGTACTTTGTGCCATTTCTAGCCACAGCTGTGGCTCAGCCGTACCAAGCAGTGACCGCTTCCTTGGTTATACATAGCTGGGTTGAATTTATAGAGTTAGAGTTAAAAAGGATTATTAATTATGCACCTGACCCTAGACCCTCTCTTGATATCAACAAGCTTCATTCATAACATCTGGTTGTCTTCTTGGTCTTTCTGTTACAAACCAGAAAGCCTTTCTAAGTCTTGAATGGCAAATTTTTGAAGAGGTGGCTGAGGTGGAAGGGTAACTGGGATATGACATATATTCCTTACATATGTGCAAGTGTTCTTGCATAGCCATGGCAATTGACAGACCAGGTATTAGTCAAGAGTAAGATGGTTTTGGCCCACTAGCATTTTAGTGGTTTTCAGGTGAATCTCCTGATCATACTACCACACTTCCCTTGGCATTGCAGGACTGTCTTGGAGCATACAAAGTGGATTCATTCCAGATGAAACTAAACTGAATGATGCACTCCAACGACCAAAGTGTATCCAGTCCATTGGACCAGAGTAGAGCTAGACCATAGCTACTCCCCCTTGATGTAAAATACAGACTTTATGTCCCCAGAGCCATTTCGTTCTAGAGATCTGCTCCTACTGTGCTGCAGTACTTGCTAATGGAAACGTTACTTACGTTATCCTGCTTAGGAACCAGTCATCACTTCAAAGTTGCATTCCTGTAAGACTGGAGAGTGATATTAACTATAACTACAGGCTTTAAAATTCAGAAAGTGGAAGAGTAGAAATTGTGGGTGCTGAAAATCAGATTGTTGCATGACCTCTGTTTGCTCTGTCAGGGGGTCACTGAGACTTGTCTGGTGCGTGCACTAAACTTGTGATTTATGTTTGTGGGGGATGTCAGGAGTAAGATTCATGTCTGGATGTGCAGGTGCTCCATTAGGACTTAGAAAGACGTGGATTGATTATGTGGTTATTGCCACATGCAAAATTAGCCTGGTCAGAGACCCCTGACGGGAAGCTTGGTGCATAACCAGTGAGCCAGGTTGCAACTGATAGAGCCTCAAAATCTTAACAGTACATAACTAAGATAACTTTGGGAGCTATCACATCTGGTATGCTGGGTCTGAACTTTTGGAGATGACATGCTGCATCTGTTAGATGTGAGAACTGACTTTTGCCCTGATTTTTGAGTCTGGATCAGCAGAAGATAGGCACACAGTCCCTCTGTGTGTGTGTATGTGTGATACAGGAGGGAAGGCAGGTAGCCAGAAATGTAGCCGTGCTGGTTGCTGTTGCTTTGGGAGCAGAGTATAAATATATGCCAGATGCATAAATGAGACTTGGGAATTGAGTGTATCCCACAGGTATAAATGAGACTTGGGAGTTAGCTGGTAGGCTTGTGTCTGGAGGAAAAGATATTCCTATGGTCTAGAACAGCTTGAGGAACTTGGGCAATCCAAGGAAATCTGCTCCATGTTAGCAATTTGTTTCTATTTTGCAACATGACCTTTGCTGACACCAACTCCAAATAAAATGAGAGGGTTGAGAGCTGAGGCACACAGTTCTCTGTTAAACTAATAAAGCTGGCTGTTGAAATGTATCCTGTGGATCTGGCATTCATTCACATGCATATCCTGCTCCGTGTTTGGTTTCTGTTCCGAGATGTGTACTGCACAGAAACGGGGCCATTTGCTCAGTCCTGTTCCTTACCAGTTTTCAGACTGGCTGGGCAGAATAGAGGGATTTCAGGAAGCTTTTCCTGTTGAATGAGGACTTTGACTCACTCCAGTTAGGAACATTGCATTGTAAGGGCCACTGACTCAGGTCCTCAGCTGTCAGCAGCACTTCCTTACAGAAATCGTCATACGTGTTTTGAGCCTGATCTTGAAAAGCTTGAGATTTTTGGCTTTCAGTGTCTAACCAGTTGTTACCTTAGGTGTTTCTTGTTCATCAGATAATTTCTCTTAGACACAATGGAATGCATGGATCAACCATCGCTGGTTTGTACTAAGACAGGGCAATACAGCTTGTTACACCTGGATTTGGGAGGTCTGCTCTTTATTCCTAACCTTGCTGATGGCATTCTTCATTGCCTCTGGCAAGCTACATCACTTCTGTTTGTCTTTCTACAAAATGGGGATAATGGTGCTGAGGGCCTTTGGAAAACTGTTTAAAGATATAATGAAAATGATAGAACAGCTGAATGGTATGGCTGCTGGTTGTTGTTACTTATGTGTGCAAATTTTGTTAGTGGTAACTTGGGAACATAGGAAGCAGTACAAGAGGGGGTTTCTTGAGTCATCAGCTCTAGTCCTCTGTATTGCTGACAATCATATCATACAAACTTCTCAAAAAACTTGTCAAACTCCATATTAATCTCATCAGGGCTCTAACCCATTCTTTTTGAAAATTGACTTCACCTGCTGGAGGTTAAAAGCCTCATCCAGTTTCCACAATAAATTTCTCTGTGGCAGGGCTATGTCAATTTGTGTATGAGCACTGTCGTTTAGTTTGCACGGCACTTCTACCTCCATTACATGTTTAGAGAGAGATGTCATTGTCAGACTTTTGTTACGTGATGCTGAACAAGTAGGTAGTTTTCATGTGCCTGTGCAGAAGTCTCACTGTTCCAAAAAGTCCTGCCTCTACCTGTTCTGATGCGAACTCACTTGAGTACAGAGGATGAGACTGTTTTTCACGCTATTGTAAGTGAGATTTTAAAAATATCTTGCCTGATTAATTTCAGGATTATATTTGCTTTTCTTCAGGGCCATTTTGGTGGCCTGCAGTCACTGTGTGATTGATTCAGATATGCAAGTACACCTCTTTCCAACTATCAAACTTACAACCTGCAGCAGAAATTCTCTGAAGAGCATATTTTTTGCATTGAGTAATATTAAATTCCATCCTGTTACTGCAGACCTCAAACTCGATCAGTTTTTCATGGAGAATTTTATAGCCATACCTTGTTAATGAAATTATTTAATAAACTTAATCCCAATATGGCCCTTAAGGTAGTTCCTCTTGGGAACCTTTCAGCCTTTCAGCATCATTCTGCTATCAGCACAGCTCGTTGAATTGTTTGTTGCAGTCAGGTGGTCTCCTACCTGTCTCTGAATTTGCAATTCTTAGATCAATCTCCATATTTTCTAACTGAATACATAAACCATATTCTTTTATACTTCTTCTCTGTGGTTGCCATGCCTGATTTGATAAATTCTTAATAGTTCTTATTAGGAGATTTGTGATTTCAGAGTGCCAGGGATTTATTCACTGCTCTTGCTTAGTTATTTCCAGATTCTTTCAATTTGGACACATAAAAATCTGCATTTTAATTCCATTTCCTGTTTGGTAATTTCCTTTGCAAACTCCATTAGCTTTCCTTTTTTTTTTTTTTTTTTGTTATTATTTGTTCCCCCCCACCCCAGTATCATCATTCTTACTGAAAACTGATGAAGAATATAGTTCTGAATTGACAAAATTCTTTCTGTTTTCTGTCTGAAGAACAGCTACTTTTTTTTTTGTATTTGCTTTTTGTATTTTCTTTTTATTTGCATAATTAGGGGAGTTTTTATTTCTTGCCTTCATATACTTATAAAATCCATTTTGTAACACTAACCTTGTCCCTTCACTTTCTAGTCTCCAAGATGCATTTTTAAACTTTTATTTACTTTTTTTTTCCCTTCTAGTCTCATTTGTTATTCCTGGTATCTTTTTTGAAATGGATATTTGTGACATTGGATATGGAGGCTTTCTTTAGAGATTTTTACTTTACTTTGGATGGAGGTTCTAGAAAAAAATTTTTTTAATGTCTGAAAAGAAATTCTGAAGCTCTTCTAAATTCAGGTCAATAGGCTTACCCTTTCAGCTGATTTTACTATCCAGTTTGCTTAATTTCTCATACTGTATTCCTTTGGAAATGGAAGCAAATGCAATGGTTATATGCTTTTGTTTTTCCTTCCAGTTAATTTAATCTGAACACACTGGTAATTATTCAGCTCTTCTTTCTCAAAATTGTCCTAAACTAAGCCAAAAGAATATTTTCTCTTTGCAGTGTGAAAAAAAGTTACATCTAAAATGTCTCTACCACTCTTACTATCTTTACTATTATTAGTGTTTGTTCTCTTGGCTGTGTTTTGATAATTAAAGTTCCTTTTTAGGATTCCATTCCTAGACCTGCATACCTCTAGTAACAGGAAAGATATTTCATAAATACAATGGTCTAATCTTGCCAGATTGTGGTCTTTGAATTTTATTCCTGAAAGCTGATCAACATCTGCTTTCCCAAGTAACAGGTCAAAGTAATTTATCAGGGTATTGATATATAAAATTGCTTGACAATTATGTGAGCATGTCCATGTAATGTTATAGATGGGCTGGTGGAGTTGGAAGCTCAGTGGAACTAACTTCTGTGATAAAAGTCTGTACATTTGGCTGTAGCTTCAGTGTATTCCACCTTCATGAAACTTTCTTCACTCTCATCATTCCAGTCTGCTCAATACCAGTGTGACTGATGGGTCTTTTAAATAGTGAGCTTTTCATTCCTCTCTCCAGCAGCACTGTTCCCACCAACTTTTCTGCCAGCACCACTGGATCAGAACAAACTTCTCCATCATTGCCTTCTGCAAAAGAAATGGGCAGTTTTTAGCCCTTTTTATTGGCTTACTTCCATTGTGGTCTCTTAGTGTGCGCATGCACCACAGCCTACTGAGAAATCCTTCTGTCTCTTCCTGTTGTTATCCTTTCTTGCCCTACCTCTCATCATCCTTGGTTGCCTGCCTTTGTAGGAGGCAGCAGGAGAAATTCTGAGTTAACCCAACCAACTGCCAGTAGGGAAATCTGTAAAGCAAGAATGGCAAAGGAGCGGAGAGGAAAGCAAAATATTGAACACTAGTGCATTTTGCTTCAGCCAGTGCTAAATTCCACAGGAAACAATTGACAGATTTTGAAATCCTCATAACCATGGAGTCCATAATGCACTGACAGAGATTGACCAGTAATTCACAATTTTTGCAGCATCTCTGCACACTCAGGCTTCATTTTTAAAAAGTTTTTCAGGTTGCCAGAAAAGCTAAAAAATCTTCTATTTGTTTTTGTTTTCAGATTAAACCTGTGATTTTTTTCAGAGAACAGTTCATGGGCAACAAGTGAACTCTAAGAGATTCCAAGGTTTGATGGGAAATTTAGGAATGCATAATGCTTTATGGTCTATATGTATAGTACATTCACCTCTTTCCAAGAGGCATTTAAAGTTGTTACTTTGACCCATAAAGTCCTCAATATCTTGGGAGCTGCCATCTCCTTCACAGGTTTATAATATTGGTTTGAGCAAGAGATCAGTTACTCCAGAGTTGTGCTAGAAAACTTCTGTCAGGTTTTCTTTGGTGGAGTCAGAAAAATCACACCTAGGACAGTGGCAAATTGTATTTGCAGAGTAGTTCTATCCACATTCCCCAAATGTAAAAGATGATTCCGGCAGAAGTACTTTTCCTGATGTGAGTGTATGTGCAGTAAGGATTTTGCTGAAATTAAAATGCTGTAAAATATCACAATTAACATTTTTAGATTAAGACGACACCCAGATGATATTGTTCTTTGTTTAGAAGGAAGAGTATCCAGCCAGGCCACTCCACTTTCACTTCTTTATTTCTGGTTCAAATTTCTGGAATTTAGGCATGCTGTAAAGCTTGTTGTATTAAGTGGAAATTTGGGGAGCTCAGCTCCTTGTGATGGGAGTACAAACGTGCCGAAATAGGAAAACTGTTTTTCAGGAATGGAAACAAGGACAGTTCAGTTACTCATTGACTCTCTTGTTGATTTGTTCTAATTTTCTCTGATTTTGATTGCATTTGTGATAATTCATCAGTGAGCTTAAAGATACTAAAACTACTTTTTCAGAGATGTTTGTGCTAAAAAGACCCAAGGGAGTTCAACAGTATTGTCTCCCATTCTACAGGGTGAACTGATAAGGATGTTAAAGTAAGTTAAATGCATACCTTTTTTTTTTTTTTTAAACTTAAGTGACAGGCATATGTTTTAGGTGCTGCAGAATTTCAATGGCTGTGTAGTGGATTTCCTAAATAACAACAGACATGTAGAAGATCTAGGAGAATATAGAAAATACCAATGGAAAACCTTTATCACAAGGAGTTACAGTCCTTTACTTGATAAAAGATTATTAAAAAAAAGATTATCAAGAAAAAAAGATCATATGGGAATACAGGCTTTGAGAAATTCCTTGCCCATTGGTTTCATACAGCTTTTTGTAAAGTTCAGGTAATTCTATTTCCTTGCTTGATGTGAATATGTGAAACAGTATAAAGCTTAAAAGTGATAAACCTTGTTAAAATTCTTAGTATCATTATCAGTAATTGTACTAATGGCCGTATAACTATAGATGTGGATGTAATTCTTGTGTTTGACCCATTGCAGTAAGAGCTTCCTGGATACTTTTTACTTTGAAAGATACTGAAATTTCACAAATGCTTTTCCTGCAATGTGGAGCCTTTCAAAGTTAAGCATAACAGAAGCAAGGACAATCCTTTTTCTGTGCTCAGAACATGTGATAGTCTATTGTGTGGGGCACTCATTTCAGATGTAGGTTGCTATGTCTCTGTGCTGCCTATGTAACTCTGCCATTGGAAAAGTTTCACTTTGAAGACCTATGTTTCGTAAAAAATTGGAGGAGGCAGGAAAGAGGAGAAAGGGAAAGAGAGAGAAATCAGAATAGTTAACACAGTTGCTTTGAGTCAAAGCAGAATTCAGATCGGAGTCCCTGTTTTGCCTATAACACTTGAACACGGGTCTTGCACCTGTGTATGTGATGCCTTAAATCAAATTTATATAGAATTTTATGGAATTTCCATGAAAGTTCTCAATTTTAGGGGAAAGTAGTGTGCTGATCATCCTTTTCAGTCCTACTGGATAAACGGTTAAGTTGGCGTGGATTCATAAACAGAATGAATAGTTGGCAGAGACACTTGGGTTTGAAATATCAGCTGTAACTTTATATGCTGCATTTGTACATGCAAACCAAGGAGGCTCCAGGTTTAATGTGTGAAGGACCACAGCTCAAGATCTCCCAGTCTCCCGTATCTTTTACTGCTGAGGTCTGGTATTTGGCTATTCTACCAGACCGGAGCCTTCCCCCTCTTTCCCTTTGTCTGTCTCCAACTCCACCAAGAAAACTGAAGCTGAGCTTCTATGTCTCCCATTCTGCTGATGCCCAGCATAAGACAGGAAATCTAGATGGTCACAACCAATTTGCCCTCACAGCAAAGTTCCTTTTTGTCCTCTCAACTCTATCCAAACCATGGGTGGGTTGTAGAGTGATTTCTTCTCTGGAGGCAAGTGGTGTAACTTCCAGGTGAGACCTGAATTATAGACATCTTTGTCCAGTTTTGCCAGTGAGGTATACTTACATGCCTCTGACTGTCCTGCATTCCTTTTTCACCTGGAACTGTCCTCTGCTAGCTCAGTGGTTGGTGGCATTCTCTTGAGACTCTCTGGTAACATCTCACTGGGGTGGACTGTGTGTCTCAGGATGGGATTCATCTCATGTTAGCTTGTTATTTTCATTACAAAAATGCCAGGAAATGTAGAGGCACAACTGCATTCTCCTATTAGTTTACTGAAACAATAATTTGGCATACTTGTTCTGAAGACTTTTAGTCATCAGGGTACAGGAGGTCAAAGCTCTTGGTGGATGTGTGTGGCCAGCTCCAAATGTCATGCCAGCAAATTGTTGCATCAAGTTCTGAAATCCCTCAGCTTGTGTGCAAGCTTGAAAATGAGGGGACATCCTGCTACTCTTTTTGGTCTTATTTTGTCACATAGGCTTCACTGCTAAACTGGGTTCTACATTGTTTCATCTTCTGTGTTCATTTTACAAACCATTTTTTAGGGTCATAACTAGGATTATGCTTCAGTGAACCAGTAGTAGTTTAAGTCTGTGTGTGTGTGCTTAGTGCTCTAAGTATGATCTAGGACAGTTTTCCTAAAATGAACTATAGAATATTGTTAACATTTTTAGATTTTTCAGAAGTTTTCTTGCACCGACACATAAGGATTGTTGCATTTATATGATACTAAAGCAGTATCAAACCTGATGATAGAAAGCATGGTTCGCGTTACTCAGATGCAGTCACGTAACCCTCGCTTGTCTACAAGCAGACATATTTTTAATTGCTAAGCAAAGTTTATTTATGTTAGTCATTGCTCCAAATGACCTTGGCAGTTTACAGTCCCCTGTAGCTAATAGCTTTCTGAATGGAAACAGTGAAGCCTGAACTCTGTAGGTGAATAAAGTAATGCTTTGCTGTGTGTTAAGAGGAGTTTTCAGGTATGCTTTTTGTATGGTTTAGTAACAGCGCGCTACTAAAAGCTATTTAATCTTTCTTATCAACAGTTAACCTTGATGTCCCCATAGACATTCAGCAGTCATTTGTTCTAATTGGGTTCGTGTGATCCCTTCTTATTAGTTGCTCATTTAAAAAAAATTCTATAGTCTTCCCTTTGCTTTAATGATAGTTCTTTTTAAAAAGAAGTCTGCTACCACATGGCCAGCAATAATCAGTCTTTTTCCCTTATTTCCTTTTTCTTTTTTTTTTTTAAACATATTTCCTTGATTACATAGTTTTTTTATCTAGAAGTGGAGAGAGTAATTTCTTATTGAAATGATGGTTTATAAAGACTTCTTAGTCTTTTAAACTAAATTTCTTTTCAGTATCCTGAAAGTCTTGTTCTTATACAGAGTTTTGCCAACATCTCTGCTTTGTCTGTGCTTTCCCACACAGATGCCTTCCACACTTCGCCCTCATACATCTGTAGCTTTGGCAGGTTGGTTAGAAACACTCTTAAGTAAGCACAAAGGAAATCAAGGCTTTTTAAATGCTCACTTTTTTTCTTTCCTGGATTTGCTGGCTCAGTCTTAATTCGGTAAATTTTGCTGGAATTGTATTATGGAAATGCTATGTTAGATAATAATGATGATGAGAATTCCCTATTCCACTGCTTTGTGGGAACCTGCTTGACAGAGTGTTAAAAAGTAGCCTTAATAAAAATAACTTAATGCTATTGATAGAAGTGCTAATAGCCAATGTGGTGACAAGCTGTGCTGTCTTGAAAAAAACAATTTAACCCCCCTAAATCATCATTTAATTCTAGCAAGGCTTTTTTATCCTGAAATCTATAAGCAGGTCTTACATATATGAAAAGTACAACATCATGGATGAATTTCGCTTTGCAGAACTGAGAGGAGATTTTTGCCTGTAAGATTCACTTAGAAAATGTGCTTTAAGAATAGAAACATTGACAGTGTGAGAGATCTCCGAGTAGTGAAAGAATCTGTGGTGTGTTTTTAAAAAGCAATGCTGTTGTTCATTTTTGTCTATAATAGACCTTCACATCAACATTTGCACACACAAATAACCATTATGTAAGCTTTTTAGGTCATTAAACTGGATGTATGTAAGGTTGTGCAGAAAGGATGCATGAACAAAGTATTCATTCATCAGTATTCCATAGTAACTATCTGCATGCTTCCTTCTGGCACTTTTACTCTGTTTCCTTCTTAAAGGAAACGAGATCATTCAAGGTAGACTAGTCCTCAGTGAAAGAGGTGTAGAGTATGTTACATATTGCAAGAGTGTTATTGTTTAAGAACTTGCCTGTGTAGCTTCTTACTTCCATTTTTTTATGGCTAATACTAAGAAAATATTTTAATATTAGAATTTGAATAATAAGAAATACTCTTAAGAAAATGTTCATTAAGAAATTTTTTGGATAATTGGAAGCTATATAATTCATTTGGAAGCAGATTTTAGTAAGCAACTTTAACCTATACGAGGACGGTTTATAAATTTGAAAGGTGACAGCTTCTTAAACCAGTCCCTTAGTCAATATTGGTGACTTGAAACCAATTTTCACTCTGATAGAGTTAAGAATTAACTGGCAATTTAAGAATTGGTGGTTATTATGCTATGATCTAATTAAAGTACTTACGTGTGAGCAGACCATGACTCTAGGCAGTACTGTGTTTATTTGGACCTTTAATAGGCCCTATTTGCAAAACTTAAAGCAATTAACTTAAGTGTAGTATATGTAGTATATAGTTAAGTATAACTTAACTATAAGTGTAGTATCTCCTCTTTAATTAACTTTAATTAACTTAAGTGTAGTATAACCAAATTGTAATATAAATATGAAATGCAAAATCACACTGCGCAGAATCAGTCTTGGTTAAGAAGTGATATTCATAAAGGACCTGATAAAGGGGATAAGCAAAGAATGACAAGTTTGTGATAATTCTAAGTTATTCAAGGTAGGGCAAGAGTAGAATGTGAAGAATTATAAACAGGCTTTATAAGAGTGAGTAACTGAACAATGAAACGGAAAATGAGATTAAAAGCACAGATAAATGCATATGTATAGCTTATATTTATAAAATAATGGCCTCTGAACTATTACCTCTCACGAGGTACTTCTGTGAAGACACTGTCTCAGTGCTTAATAGCAGTCAAAAAAGCAATTCAAACATTAGAAATAAATAGGAAAACATTGGAAGGCAAAAGAAAAAAACTTGATTATACCTCTGTGGAAATCCCTTTTTCACCTATACTTTGAATAATGTTTTTGGTTCTGGTATCTTCAACTTAAAAAAAAAGTATTTCTGGAAAGTCACCAAGGATGATCAAATTCAATAGCAGGAATGAATGAGTCCAGGCTTAGGAGTCTTCAGCCTAGATAAAAGGTGTTTTAAGAATTTGCAAAGGCATTGTAGGAAAGTTACATAATCATCATAGAAAGCATAGTCAGGGAGTGACTGTTGTCCCTGTCTTCTAATGCAAGAACTAGGAACTAACAAATGAAGCTTGACAGAAGCACAATCAAATAAAGCAAAAGGAGGTGCTTCTTTGTGGAAAGTATTAAATGATGGATTTTTGTACTAGAAGATGATGTGAGTGCAAAAAGTTTAGATTAGTTCAAGGCCAGGGCAAGCACTGAGAAGAAAAATTTGCTGTGGAATGAGACAAACCACAGCAGGCTCAGGAAATACACCAGACTAAAACAGTTGGAGTCAGGGAGTGTGTAAGTGGGGGAAGTATCATATATGTTTACCCTGTCCATATGGCTTCCTACTAATGCTTGTGGCCATTCTTGGATAAAGAACACTAGGCCAGGTGGACCTTTGGTCTGAGCCAGCACTAGAGACTCTTAAATTCTTTCTTAATATAGAAGCAGTGATAAAACATTTATATAAAATATTTTTATAAAAATATAAAATTTAAAACATTTATAGAATAGATGGAAATAAATTGATGCTGAATATAAGTTACTGGCTAAATACAAAGGATATAGAAAGCTGAAAGAGTCCATTATAAATAGCTAACAGAGTTAAAAATAATAAAGCTTTTAAAATAAAGGATCATTATAAGGTGTAGTTTTTAGCTATAACCAAGATAACTTCTGCCAATGTAATCTTATTTCAAGTCAATGGAATGTGGTTTCTAATCCGATCCTTTCCAATTTGTCTTAGTGTTTTGCATGTTGAATTTGTATTTGAAATTAGTAAGCTCTTATTTCACATTTGGGATTTAGGCTTTTTAAAGTTACAACTAGGAGATATAAAAAGTTACAGTATTTTTGGAATGAAGCAGAAGGATGTGTCCGTCCCAGTTCCTCAAGATATCTGAAGCTGGACCACATGACTGTTTAAAGAGGGTTTGTTGTCTGTGATTAGCGAGGCATGTGTTAGATGGCTAACTGGGAGATTTCAAGATGTAGTCGTTACCAAAGGGGTATCTCAAATGGGGATGCTTTTAGTAGTTTTCCCAGGGGCTAGTCCTTGGTCAAAGACATTTTAAAAAAAAAGCAAACAGTTTTATTGATAGTCTAGTGAGATGAGATGTTTGCTGGTAAATTATGCAGATACAATGTTAAATAATACCAGAAGTAAAAGGAAACTTGGTGATCTTTCAACAAGTACCATTATAGAGTGGTTTCAGATTCTGGGTTAAATGGTCAAAGTTCAAAAATACTTATTTTTAATAGTCAGATGTAAAATAATAGGTTTATGAACCTGAAAGGCAAATGATACTTATCACAGGATGAGTTGGATTTGAAAAACAGAAAAATGTAGAATTCATTCTAGTTACTTGCTTCTCTCATCGTAACACTGGGGCAAACAAGCTAATATCCTTGGAGGTGCAGTGAGAACAATGCTGGGTAGAAGGAGGAGAATGCATTCAGCAGAGGTTGCACAGAATCAGAACTGATGCTAGAGTACTGTGTCCCCATGGTGAGGTGGTTTTAGAATAATTGGGTAGAGTTCAAGGGAGGACAACAGAAATGATCCTGGGGTTTGTAAAAATAATATTAAGCTGTTGGAGTGACACCTATTCATTCAGCTGTGAGAAAGAAATGGTTTTAGTACTGTGTATAGATATTTACATGAGCAAAAGATATCAGAAAAGCTGGGACTTGACAGCAATCCTGACAGAGATATGACAAGGTCTTGTGGCTGTGGATATAAATAACCCGTAGCTTCCTAAAGATAGTTAAATGCAGTTTATGGTTTTATTTAGAGATGACATGGCCTGGATCAGTGCTGTTAGATACTAAAGAGAACACCATCTTAAATGCAGTCCTGTTGTGTCTTGCTCAGCTCAGCATCAGGCTAATGGGGTTTGGGGCCTGGAAATGTTTTCTCCCACATGTATTTGGAAGGACTTGAGGCCTTTTCACTTTCTCTGCAGCGTGGTTGTATCATCTTGTTCTGTGCCAAACTGCTTACCATCCTCAGACTGAAATTTTTTAACGTGGCTGTATACTTGGAAGTCAATGAGGGTTTTGGAGTACAAAATGCAGTCTTGTGCTATGCAGAGCATAGCTGCAAGCAAAGTGTACATGTGTATGAGAAAGAGAGGGTCACGACTGCTGAACGCTAGAGTCGCATCATCCTGGTATTCCGTCTTGTTTTCCATGGCTATTTTGTTGGGTTTTTTGGTGTCTTTCAAAGGTTTTATGTATGCCTTCTCCATGTGCTCACTGTGGCTTGCAGTGTATAGAAAGTCAAACTTGCTCCTCTTCACTTGCTACCACTCCTTTTGGAATTAGGAAGGATTGTAATTGTTTTCTTAGAGCATCCCCAACATCCCTAGAGCATCTCCTCTTTAAACTGTCCAACTTACTCTTGCTAGTGCTTATGCTTTGCTTTCATTTGTGCATAATCTTTGCTGGCTGCAAGGCCAGAGAGAACTGGAGAAATATATGCTATTTATAAGATCTTCCTACATAAACTGTTGTTGGGTCTTTCAGCACATGAATAATTGACTTTCTGTTTTGAAATTCTGCCGACAGTGCAGAAGTTAAGCAAGGTATGAAGGGCTTGCACAGAGATGAACAGCATCCGTGATGTCCAAGAACTACAGTTTCTCAGGGCACCTTCAAGAATTGGAGCAACTGTAGAATCTGAAAAGGAACAAAAGTTAAGAAACTGCTGTTCAAAGTAATTGCTCTGCTCAGCCTGTGGTCGGTAACTCTGTATTTTTGCCCTTACATCACTTTCTCTTTTGACTCTGTGATTGACTTGTAACATATTCACAGATACTATAAGCGTTCTGACCAGTATAACAGCAGGTGAGCTGGAATTTGGTTATGTTTTTTGTTGCAAATGGGGAAATTGTTATTTTTTATTAAGCTGTGTTCGTGGAATTCCACTGGATGCACGTTGATTATAATACGTTGCTTATCATTTCTGTTCTGCTGTAAGGAGTGGTAAATATTGCAGAACTACTTTGAGAATATATAAATACCTGAAGTTCATTATTATTTCCTTAGGTCCTGGGTAATCTGCTTTTGTCTTGTGATTGTTCCCTTATTATGTACTGGTAGGATCAGTGAATATTGCCTTCCTTATCATCTTGGCTAAGATAAATTAATCAATAAAGCAAAGAAATTGTGAATAAAGACATTCAAATCAGCTTGATATTTCTATGATATATTCTTAAGTAGATGTCATTATTTTATCTTTCTTACATAAGCAAAGCAGACAGATTATTGTGAAATACCACTTTCTTTTCTCATTCACTGTTACCTCTATTTTTTAATACACTTTTTTTAGTATTTCAGCATTTAAGTTATTGGAGCTATCCATTTCCTTCCACAAAGTCAGTTCCTGGAACAAACAAACAAATAGAAAACCTAACAATATGATGCTTGAATGTGAGTTGGGTTGTGGCTACTTCAGTAGAAGTAAAATGATATGCAAGATGGGCATCAGCTCTTACGCAGGGATCAGAAAAGTTAACACAATCCTTATAGGTATAAACCTATGGATGTCATTGTCTCTTTCTCTATTAGTATTAATATTCCTCAGTAGAAGCAGCAGTTTCAGTTCTGATGGATACACTTGAAAAGCCCAACAAACTAGAGGAGGTTTGGAGAAATGCTAAAGGATCGATCTAAGGCGAGATTTTAGTCCTTAGAGACAGTAATCCTTTTTTTGTTGTTGTTGAATAAAATATTGAAAATATCTCATGATTTTGAAGGATCTTGTGAAGAAAGAGGATGTTTGGTTGGAGAAAGAAATTGTATGTGCTGAAGAAAACAAGAACAGATCTACCATCTGGAAGATGAATTTAAGTTAGAAATTAAAGTGTATATTTTCAAGAGTAAAGATATTTAACCACAGGGATTGTCAGAAAAAGTTCTTATTTGTTACTGCTAAGGCTAAGTGATGCTTATATTTCTCTGAGCAAAAGCTCATCTTTTACAGTAGTTCGGGGATTCAAGGCAAGAAAACTGGTCAAAATGTTACAGACCAGGTAGATTTGAGAAGGGTTTGCCTACACTTGATAGGAGTTAGGGGTGACAAAGAACAAAATTTATAGAAGTGAAACACTATTCTGCAGGGATCATTGTGCATACAGGGCTGATGGTTGACCAGAAGGATGCATTTCAGGCTGTAGTGTGACAGTCATCTTGAGCTGATCTAACATTGTGTTGCTGTTTAAAGAGGTGCTATTGCTGTCTGCTGTGACAGTGCCAGATACATTCCCATCCATCTGTGCTGGAAATTAACGCTTGTGAGTTGTGTGGCAAGACAGGGAGAGGACAGAATTGCTCTTTTAAGCGATGATGAAGTTCTGAATTGGTTGAAGAGAATTGTGAAACTTCACTCGTGTTTAATATTAGCTAGGATGAGCTAGGAAGCTGGTGGAGGTGGGTAGCAAGAGTACTTCTCATACAGCTGAAAGCGATTTAAGAGCCCACATGCAAAAGGCGTAGCTGATCTAATTAAATTAGGTTTTAATTTTGTTTAAACTAATACAATTGCTGTGTATCTGGAGACAGTTTCACCAAAGGTGAGGTTGAAGAAGATGATCTAATCCCTTTTTGTAAGATGCTGGGAGGCCTAAGAGGCGTATCAGACAAAGTTTACAGCCTTTAGTGCTCCTCCACCCTTTATGTTCATCCTTGATTTTTGTGTTGTAAGAAGTGGTATTAGTGCCTTGAGAAATTTGGTTCAAGCTATGCCAAAGGTGTGGTACATCACTGTGTGCAGAATTAATGCTGAAAGAAAGAAATGTGTCCCCTCACATTGGTTATTCAGCAAATTCTCCTGACATACGGTCTGATCCTTTTTCATTGGTCTTTACGTAGGCTAAATGTGGACCCTGCTTATAAGGGCTGTGAACCCATAAGAGTTTTCTAGTGGCCTTTCTCATGTAGGCAAAATTCTACCCCAGCGTGTAACTGGAGTTCTCCGATACACAAACTGAGAGCACCTTGAAGTAACAGAAAACTTTCAGTTTTGGACATTTCTGCAACTTCAAAGGGCTTTATGGCTTCCAAGCACCTGCTTTGTGGTGGAGATGAGAGGTACATCAGTGAAATTGCTTCTCACGGCTACAGGGGATACAGAGCTGTACAGGTGTTTGAGGCTAGAGTTCTTCAGGCAATGGAGACCAAGACATAGGAGAGTAGAAGTAGGCTATTGTTGTGGTTTAACCCCAGCCGGTAACTAAGCACCACGCACCCACTCACTCACTCCCCACGACCCGGTGGGATGGGGGAGAGAATTGGAAAAAAAAAAGTAAAACTTGTGGGTTGAGATAGGAACAGTCTAATAGAACAGAAAGGAAGAAGCTAACAATGATAATAACAACAATAATAAAATAACAATAACAATAGGATTGGAATATATACAACAAGTGATGCACAATGCAATTGCTCACCACTGACTGACTGATGCCCAGTTAGTTCCCAAGCAGCAATCCCCCCAGGCCAACACCCCCCAGTTTATATACTGGGCATGACGTCCCATGGTATGGAATACCCCTTTGGCCAGTTTGGGTCAGCTGCCCTGGCTGTGTCCCCTCCCAGCTTCTTGTGCCCCTCCAGCTTTCTCGCTGGCTGGGCATGGGAAGCTGAAAAATCCTTGACTTAGTCTGAACACTACTTGGCAACAACTGAAAACATCAGTGTGTTATCGACATTATTCTCATACTGAATCCAAGACATAACAGTATACCAGCTACTAGGAAGAAAATTAACTCTATCCCAGCTGAAACCAGGACAGCCACTTAGGAGAAAATTGTCCTCTCTAGCAAGGTCATTAAGGATTTCAAAGGGCTTTAAAGGTGTAAGTACATTTTCAAAACAATTCCTAGTTCGTTATGCTCAGAAAAAAAAAAAAATCACAGCTATTTGCTGATTGCTTGATGTCAAAGAAGACACTTCTAGCAAAGTTAAGAAGGATATTAAAATGTTACCTTCATTGTGTTACATCTGTCATTTGTGCCTTTATTCAGTTGTCTTTAGTATTGGATTCTTCCATTCTGTTTGCAGAAAACACTTCCATTTTTCTACCTAAGTTTTTAAAACTACAGTTGTAAGAAAAAGGTAAAATTCAGGCAAAAGTGTTCCTCTTTTTTTTTCCCTTTTCATGAATGGTGAAATTAAGTGAGATAAAAGACAACAGAAATAGAGGCTGAATGTTTTCCCATATCTTTAAGTAGTAAAAATGGAAATTTAAAAAAAGTGTTTGCCGAAGACTGTGTTTACACAATTCCTTCATGCACTTTTTTTGGCTGCCGGTTATAATGGAGAATAAAAATGAGAAGAATTTTAGTGTTTAATTGGTCAGTTCAAAGACAATATGTGAGATAATACTGGAATTGTATTAAACTTCTTAAATGAAAATTATGCTGCAATTTCAGCGCATTTCACTACAGAGAAAAATTGTCCTATTATAATCTGGTTTTATGTAGATAATGGATGAAACTCATTTTGCAGAGACTTCATAATTTTGTTTTGGTGTATGAAGTACCACTTTGTATATGCCTTTTGGCATTTTTCATGCAAATTACCTTTTCATCAAATGTGGGGTTTGTAGTATGAGCTCTGATTTTCAAAAGATTAACATTCAGAATAAAAGGATGCGTAAGTATTGAATTTGTGCAATTAAAATGTTCTCCAAGAAGAGAGAGGAAGTGGTTGAAGAGTGTGCTGAGATGCTTATTGTGCTTATAACTGCTGCAATGACAATAGATGCTTGTGTTGACCCTCTGTTACCAATTTAATTGCTCATAGGAATATAAATTTTCCCTTAGAAAGCAATAAAGACAATGTTTTTGTAGAATCAGTGGCAAACATTGAGTCATCCATTGCTTTTTGTCCATAATGTAAAACATTCTCTCATAAAGATAAATAAAATCAATTAAATTCCACATGGTTGGTGGCTGGGGTTATTTGTTTCCTGTAAGCTGGAATCAGAAGTGAGCATCAGGCTTTTATTTTCTGCACAGTCAGAGGATGCCTCTAAAGTCCCTGCTGGTTGGTGCTCTGGTTGTTTCATGCATAACTGTTGCAAAATGCAAGTCATTATTTTGTGGATCATGTATAACCTGCAAGTAGTTTAAATAAGTAGAATATGAGTCTTATGTTTTTAGAGAGGCTTAAACCAGGTCTATTTCTACGCATGGAGCAATCTCTGGATTATTCACAATTATAGAGACAATTTCTAGTAATTACCAATTATAGATATGTATTTTTTCCTTCAAATTAGATAGGTAATTTGCATCTATCATTTCCTATTGCATACAATTTTGATCATAGTGTTAAGCACTGCTCCTATGAGGAAATTCATATGGGTGCATGATTTTGCCTGTACTGTGATGTCCTCAGTACTTTGCATAAAGGCAGATCTTCACCTGTGTGGGGCTCATTGCAAGACTATAGGTGTAAAGATGACATTAAAAAACCTGGAAGGTATCAGAACAGAAGTCTTGTATAATTCCTATGAGAAAATCATGTTTTGCCACCTTCTAAAGATAAAGCAAAGTAGTTACTTGCTTTAAGTTACTCTAAAGATGCTTAGGTTGTATTCTGTTCCTGCATACTTGGTGATATGATTGTGGTTAAGTAGAAATGCCTATAATTAAAGGTAATTTCAGCTCTGCTGATGCATACACTTCTATATAAGAATATATACTTACACTGTGCTCTACTGACACTGGTGGAAATCCCTAGGAACATGAAAAGTTGTTATACAGAATTCCAAGCAGAATTACAGCCATAAGTTCAATTTCCTCTTTATGAAATATTTTTTTTGCAAAGAAAATACTGCAAAATGAATGGAAGTAGATTGAGATTGTTGGAAAATAAGAGGACCATGCCACAAGAAGTAAATTTCTCTTGTTCTTCCCCCAAGGAAAAACTCTGTAGTAATTGAAATAGACAATGAATATAAATTCCTCAGCCCTAGTATTGTGTCTAGCAATGCCATGGCCCCTGTCACTGCCAGGTCAAAATTTATTAAATGATAACAAAATAAGAGTAGATTAAGGCTTTTCATTTTTAGATGTAATTACAGAAAAATGCATTTGTGTATTTATGCTATATAGTGTGATGCAGGAATTATTATATGAAATTTGATGAGTTTTCATAGGCCAAAAGTTAAGAATACATATCACAGTGGTCTTTTGGCTGAAAATTCATGATTTCAGGATTGGTTTCTTTTAAATTTAACTGTAACTGAATATTCTATGTATATGTTTTATTTTGGGATGATTAGAACTATTACTGTTGGGTTTTTTTTGCCTAATCTCCCTGAGAAATGTGGACCAGGCACAGCCCTGGCTCTTTGTTGCTGAAGTTGTGGATGGGATACAGGAAATGCTGGAGTAGGTCCAGAGGTGCAGAGATGGTCGGAGAACTGACATCGCAGCTGGCAGGGATTGCAGGTCTGAAAGAAAAAAGTCAGTGGGAAGTCAGGCCTTATCGTTTCTGGGACTGGTGAAAAAATCAGTTAACTCCTAAGTTACTGATACAAACTTTCAGTCATAACTCCAGCTTAATATAGCTTTGTCTGGGAACCTGAGATTTTTGGTACTATGTTTTCTTCACTTTTAAAGAGTTCTAGTACTTTCCCCTCCAGTTAGATACATTGACAGGGGGCTGAGAAAATGTAGTAATGTCATTTCCATTACCAGCTGAAGTTTCAGTAGTCAGTAGAACAGCCCCCACATAAGTATTTCTTTAATTTTATTAATGCATGTTTACAATGTCTATTTATCATGCCTGTTATCTAAGCCCAGATTTAAGGCAGTCTCTTTTCTACTGCTCTTGTAGAGGTTTTCAAAACTTCTTTGTTTAACAGCACAGTAAAGGAAAAGTAATTACTTTAAGGTGCATCTAAACTAACTCAAATAAACATAAAAAAGGAAACTATAATTTATATTTGTCTTTTCAATAGTGTTAGTGTTAACCATGGTTTTCTAATCTTTTGAATTACGAATGAAATGGAACACATCTTCTGCAGTATTTAGTGACTTTATTGACCTTTCAGTTGAGTTTGGCAGTCTTTGGTCATTTATTCAGTGTCATTTTGGCATCAGTTGACATTTCTATAGAAAATGTCATTACCAGTGGCTCTCTTCCCTTAGAGAGATGCCTAGAGGGGAAAGTAAGGCTGCATTATAACTTAAAAGAAATTACAGTGATCAGTACAGAGTTCTAGTATCAGTGTGCAGTAGTGAATATTGTGTACGGTCCAAATTTGTTTTTCTTGGAGAAAGCTTGAAACAGTTCTTATTACTAAGGGGAGGGACTAGACTGCTTTTTGGGCAATGTGTGTTACTTATGTGTGACTGGTTCTGTGGAATATTAATAAAACTGCACCTCCTACTTGGGTGTTCCAAAACTGCTGATATGATAGTTTCTGAAATTAAACAGCACTTTTGAGACCCACAATTTACAGATCTTCATTTTGAATTTAACTTTTGTGACATTCCTCTATTTGAGTTGGGAGATGGTTTTTTTAATATATACTTCATGCGGGAAAAAATGTAGTGTTATATGGAATTATGAAAGAAGGAATTGGTTTCATATGCCACTGCTTGTATGGAAAAATGTTTCAAAAAATGGAACCTAGTCAGCAGAGACATGAGATTTATTCTGACATTAGTATGTTAAGAATATCTTCTTTTTGCCTTGTTTTTTCAAGGACACCAGTAAAATGCTGAAAAGGCAGAGAGCTCACAGTCATTTTGTTCCATCCTTTTTTTTTTTTCTTCTTTCCATAGACTTTATAGAAGTTTAGAAATGTAAAAGGAGAGTAAGCAGGGGAAAATTAGTTTCAAATTCAACGCAGAATTAGGACAATAAATTAAAAAAAGATCCCAAACTGGTAGGTGATGGGAGGCATACAGATGGATTTTGTGTTCTGGGATGTTTTGAATACAGCTGTAACTTTGAATTTCATATACTGTTGGCCAGAAATAATACACTGGGAAAGAGGAAGCACAGTCCTGTGTTCAAGGACTCAGATATGTTTGCTGGTCTTCCATGGACTTTTCTGTGACCTTGGACAACTCATAATCTTCCTAGATGAGGAAGAAACCCCATCTGATACAGAAGCTGCCATTCATATTTAAGAGGAGTTGGCATCCTATGACGAGGAATGCTATAGAAATGTAAATGAATTATTATGCTTTCATGTTTATTCTTAGCAGAACCCAAATTGTGCAATACAATTACAGAGTACAGAGGATACACAATGGTGAAGTTTAGGATTTGATAAAGGCTGACATCAACTTGTATTTAGAATACAAGCTGTTCAAGGGGGAGGGAGTTTTGGCAGCTCTTGGGACCTAGAGCAGTGGAGGCCTAATTGCAGATCAGGACCACTCAGCAATGCCTCAATAAAGTCTGAAAGCAGAGTTTGCAATTCGGCCAGATAGTATGTTATCAATTAAGAAGAATATAAACATAATTAGAGAAATGGGAGTGCCAAAGTAGGAATATTAACCATGTCCAGAGATACTGTGGTGATCCAGTGACATTGAAGTATGACTGATTCATAGTTTCAGACTTCATTTTTTTTTTAATGTACAGAAAAAAAAAGGAGAGTAGTTAATGAAAGATTCAGAGAGGAAGCAGGAAGAGAGAGCTAGAGGAAGGCAAAAGCTATTGGATTAGAATTAGATTAATGTGACTCTGGTCTCTTCCTGTCCTAATGCAGCATTTGTGCATTGTAATAGGCTGTACCCAGGAAGCACTAAATGTGACCAAAAGTACAATCTTCATTATCTTTGTTTAAATTGAGAACAAGCATATTGTTAGCAAGAGAAGGTATCTTCTGGAGTTCTTTTTGTTTAAGAGTGTGTGATAAATGAAATACCCCTAAATCACAGTGTCAGTCTTACATATTATATTTTAATATACCCAGTGATGACAGGGTTTACTTTTATCCTCTCCAAGATTTCATGCAATTTACTAAAAGACCTTGAATGAAGCCACAGTACTTGCCAAGATTTTATTTTCATTGGAAATAATGATGGTCAGCCAAAACAACATGTATTACTGTTGGATATGCTGGTTTAGATAGGAATAGACTATAGTCATTGTGTCTGTAACTCAGTGAGAACTGAAGACAAATACTAATTTTATTTATTTGTTTGTTTTACTGGATGTAAGGTAATAAAATTTGTTGAGTGATATGTTTGTCAAAACAATGGTAAGCAAGTTCTCTTCTAAAACCAACAATACAGATGAAAGCACTATAGCTCTTTGGTAATGGTGGCTCCATACCTTTTCCATGTCAAAAGTTATTGGTGGTTTGTAATTTCTCATCTTCAGTCTAGTTTTGCTACAGTTAATCTGTTTCCATTGCTGGTAACTCTCCCTTCCATTATGAAGAGAGCTTCTCCACCAAGTACAGTAGCTTTTCAGCAGTACTTATCAAGGAGTTCAAAGGTGAAATCTGATGCACAGGTTTTGCTATTAGCCCTGATGGAGCTGTCTGTTGCATTGTTTGTCCAATACTTTCTATTCCAAATGCTTACGTTTGTCTAACTTTGCTACTTGGAACTGAAAACTTCCATGTTGGTTGTCATCCTGGAACAGCTCTTCCAAAGGATAAGGAAAATATATATTACTTTGCTTATGTTTTAAAAATTTATCTAATTTTTTTCTTTGAATAACTTAATTATTTTTTCTGCTGTATTTGCTGTTGTTGTCAAAAAAAAAAGAAATGAGGCAGGAGAGGAGGAGGATTTATGTGATGCATGAGTGTTTGTCTATTAATCTCTGTCTAATTTGCTTTAGGAATATAGCACAGCTAGAATTCGCTAACTCAGGATTGCCTCCGCAATTGCTGCTGAATGTTGGACTGCTGCATATTGGACCAAACTGAAAAATCTGATACAGGAATAGGGAATTTCTCCCTTCTGTAGCATCAATGCCATGACAGTCTGCTGGCTGCAGGTGATTCCTGTGTAAAGGAGACAGAAAACAAACTTGTGAGAAGATGTAAAGAGGATTAAAGCAAGCTGAAAACGAAGAGCACTGAAATTGGGATTAGCTGTTGTTCAATGGAAATGGAGGAAGGTAGGACAATCTAGACAAGGAAATTGGGGCTATCAGTTTGGAAGGAACTATTAGTGTTTGGAGAAGGATACAGCAGAAATGTTAACTTTGACAGGGAGCTATTCTGAGCCTGGCAGGACTGGCAGATTGAGATGTGTGGCAAAGGACGTGACAGTTTCTTCTTAGTTTGTCAGCTCAGGTGCAAGAGATCTGTGTGATGGGTTTAAATGCTGCAACCTGGGTAGAGACTGTGTGAGTGTCAGTACAGTGCTATCTAATGGAATTCCTGCTTTCTTAGTTTTTGGAAAAATAAATAGGAAACTGCATACAAAATACTATAGAAAACATTACTGTGAATGCATTGTCAAACACTTGTCAGAGTAGGTAGGAAATGCCAAATTTCAGTTTGTCTTGGCATCCTCAGTAAAGACCATATGTACGGTGGTATAATCCTAAATTACATAAACCAATATTTTTGTGTATAATATTTTAATATTTTTCATAACCTAACTACTGTATTTGCTGTGTTTTCATTGTCAAACACTTGTGTTTCGACCCCATGATTATGTATCCAAGACTGACCTTCAGTTATAAATATGAAACATGAAGTTCATTCCAGCTTCTAAGACATCTTGGCTCATCTTGGCACATCAGACATATCTGCCATAAACTTCCTGCTCTTGGCCCATAATTATTCCCATGAATCCTTACCAGGAAGACTGTTTTTTCTTAATTCTTATTACTGATTTTGTGTCATTTCATATGAACTGATTTAAAAGTTGACCTAGACCTTTTAAAGTTCTTCACAATGTGTAAATTTTCTGGGGAAGCATGTTTTCTTTTCACACTGGTTTTGTGAAGGGTTTTTTTTTGTGCTAAAAGTAGAGTTCTCATCTGAGGAGTGACAATGTAAAACTGACATCTTGAGATTGAACACATCTGCTTTTTGTGGACTCACGATCATCTGTTGATTTAATTTGAAAATGAATGCTCACTGCTTTGTATCTTTCTTGGTGATATTGACTCTGTTTTATGAGGTAGAACAGTATGAACTCAGTTGAGCTCCATAGAGTATGTTTTTCGTAAGATAGCCTGCTCTGGTCATGGTCATACATTCTCTGTAGGAATAGTCTTCTTACTGTGTGCCAGCATCTGCTTGTTAGGGCAAGTCTGAAAAAGGTCATTAACCAGAAAACAGTGGAATTAAACTACCCAGGTTGACTTTGCAGTGGAGCATATTTGGTATATAAAGAAATTTTAAAGATGGTAGTCTTTAAACTCTCATGTGCCCAGAGGGAGTGTGCTCCAGTTCAGATGTAAGGAGGCTTCCACATGTGGCACCTGTGGAAGAAGGATAGCAGCGGGAAAGGAATGGGGATGATGTGGGAACAGATGAGAGGTTAGCCTGTGGGAGCACTGGAAAACTAGTTTGCGGTTTTCACTGTGGCTGTCTTCGTCTTGGCGATTTTGTGAGAGCTGACCTTTCTTCCCCTTCACCTTCCAGCTCCTTGTCATAGAAAAGCTGCATTAGTGCAAACTGCACGCTCAAGATATTAATATTCTGATGTGCTGGAGCAGCTCTGATTTTCACAGTGTCATGGGATACACAGTATGTTTTCTGTGTAGGTGGTCTCAACAAAATTACCTCTGAGCTGGTATATGGAACTGCGGTAATGTTGACTGACAATGGGCTAGTATGGCATAGCCTGTGGGTTATGTTCAGACTAAATGGACTTGGGGAAGGGAAGCACGAAGTTGGTGATTCTTGAGGTTCGTTCAGTCTGGCCAGGAGGAACTTAGCGTTGTTTAGGGTATCTGGAGATTGGAGGCAGGATGAGAGGGCAGAGGGAGAGGAAGTGTAACAGTCACTCTGACATCTTGAATTGCTTTCGTACCACGTCCTGTGCAAAGTTGAGTATATGGCAGCAGTCTTCAGTAAATAAGGTCTGGCTGTAGGATTTAAGTAAAAAACATTTTTAACTGCACCATACAAGTACGAGAACATGTTATTGAAAGTATCAAACAGTGCCATATTTTCACAAATGCTTTCAGCTTTAGATTTTGGAAGAAGAATGGATGTTCTGTACTGCCAGCTTTTTCTTCTGTTTGTTTCTTCCATAAATCTGAAACGATAGTGGGGACTTTGTGCAGCCAAGCACTGCTGGTGAATGGTTGTTGGAAAAAAGAATGAGAAGCCACAGTGGTATGGAGGAAATCATGTGGCTACAGCTATCTGTAGGAAAACTAAACATCCTTTTTACCACTTCCCCACAAAAATGTTTTTGTATCTGGAAAAAATATGGAGCTAAGGCGGATAGAATACTGAAAGGAATTAACATCTATACACAAAAGACATTGCCTCATGTAAATGCAGCATTTAACAAACCATTTCACCTGAGAGGAAAAATCTGTCATTACAGATGAATTCGGGATTTAAAACAAGTCCATGGAGGGGAATATAACAATATGGTTGAAAATAAAATTTAAGTTAAATTTCTTGCAGTACTGTGTACAGTCTAAAAAATATTGACAATAATGTGTGGAAGGTAAAAGGAAGAAGAATACATAAACTTACTGAAACAAAATTGTAAACAATGTATGCCTGAGCTGAGGACTGTCCCTGGTTATGAAATATTTTCCTTTCTAGGTTTTTGTATCTGTGCATTCTTTCTTTCTTTTTTTTTTTCTTCTTGTGCAATATTTTGTTTGCCATCCAAAATCGTCCTTGTCTTAAACTGTCTTTATTTTGCTTGTTTCCAATTGAGTTTCAAGAGTAGAGGTGCAAAGACACATTTTCAAAATCACAAGCTGGGTCATGGAAGGCATGTTATTTAAGCTTACCATATGAAAGACTTATTCAGAAGACAAAGATATGCTTTAAATATGTGTATTGTTGTAGCTATTGCCAGCTTCTGATTCAGCAATGACATGAGTGTGTCTCTCCAGGTGGAGCATTTTTTCCAATAACATAGCATTCTGAATGAATTTTTGATGAAAGACTGAGCAGGAGTCATTAATATTCAGTTGGAACAAAAGAAGAGCTTTACTAATGTCAACTCTTACTCCATTTTTCTCTTTACTCCAAACACCGTCCATCATTCTGAACACTCATTCCACTGGACTGCCCAGGGTAAATGCAGAACAAATTCTTCATGCTGATATGTTTTGAACAAATACTTCTTAGTTTTTTAAAAAGACAAACTTTTTCTTTTTTCTTTTCTTTTTTTTTTTTTTTAATTAAATGAAAGATTAGGACACCTAGGTGTCTTGAAAGGAGGTGATGGGAAACTGAGAAACCATGTGGAAAAACACAGGCCTGTCAAATTAAACCCAAAATATGCATTCTCTTTGGTTCTTCAAATGAGTGATGTAAAAGAAGAGATTTCTGCATCTTTACGAATCTTAAATAGTGGCAGACAATATTTGGCATAATTTGACTCAAACCCTGTATATTCTCTTTCATAATGACCAAAGATGTGAAAACTTTTTGTCTTTTTCTGTTTAGATTTGAATCAAGACAAATAATGCATATTTTAATATATAACAGGTGATAGAGGAACATTTTTCCATTCCAAATTATTTTTTCCCATGGATGGAGAATATATGAATAGACTTTCTCCATGCCAGTGAGTACATTTACTGTTTTTGGCAGGATATAATCTGCAATTCAGGGTGTAATAAACTAAACCATACTGTGAATAACGTATCCTGTAAAAGAAGGAAACCTGGGTTTTAGTTGTAAACTGAGATTTACGTAATGACCTCATCTTCTATTTATACCTAATTGGTTTTAAAGTTTAGCTACCTTTAGCCTTTTTTCCAAGCTCTCCCCAGCTCAAAAAAATTTAAAACAAACCCATTTTTTGAATCTGGAATACCTATATTGATTATGTTGGAAATCAATACATATCAGCTACTGTATCTTTCTTTCCAGCTTGCCTGAAAAGATCCCATCTTAAAGGGTTCTGACAATAAGAATTATGTTGATAGTGATTTTAGCAGTTTCTTGTCTCAGTGCCTTAGATAAAATGACTAACTTGTATTAGACAGGTTTCTGAAGTCTTGTGTTCTTCAGGTTATGGTGATCTGAGTGTGAGTTGTTTCAAAGCTTGCATGAAGTTAGCCTGTTTTTACTGAGAATTGTTTTTCATAAAAACATTATTTTGTAATGAATTATTGAAAGTGGTTATCTTCAATTCAGGATAGTCTGTAAAAGAGGTCAGGTAATATTAAACGGAGTACAGAATTTATGCTAAACTTTAATATTAACACTATCTTTGCATTGTACAAGTACATATGCATGCTTTTGAATAAAATATAGGTATCGAAACACAGAAGACAACTACGCTATTACTTCTTCAAACATAATAATGCAGATGCATAGCCAATTATGCTATTTTACATTGCTTGGGAATAGTTATATAGTGAGTGCTGATCGCCTGTAATAGTTTCTACTATTTATGGATTCTGCCATTTTCATACATGAGAATTGTATATGGCACAGAATTTCACATATATTTGGTCTTAAACATAATTCTGGTTTGGCAGAACTGGACCCTTAGGGATTACTTGTGTGGTCCTTATTGATGGAAAGATAAAGACTAGCTACATGGGATGAAAACTGTTGTTTTTTTTTTTTAGAACACAGAGCACGTTTATTACTGAACATTCTTTTCTGTCTTTTGTGGCTAGAATACAAGGGATGAGTAGTGGATTAAAGCACATAATTAATTTGAGTCTCCAGCAGAATGAATTATAATTTGTAGTGGACAGAAAATCTATGACGAATGTCCATACTCTTGCATTATCTGGAAGTCATTTTATGCTAGAAGAAACAAATCACAACAGAAAATCTGTGCTTTTGAAATGAGAGCAAAGCAGCAAAGACTGATAGACTTGAGCAGGAAGTAGAGGCAAACCAAATTTTATGTAACAAAACTTGATTTTGATTAAATCGGACAAATTGCAAATTCATCTAAATTTCTACATATGGACAAAACTCACTTATCTGCTTGCATAACTTGTATCTCTACATCTATTAAGTCATAACGAGGATAAAGATGACATTTTTGCAGTTAAAATGCAAATAGAAGCAGCCTTCAAAGAAAAAGCTAATTGAAGTTTATGAAGTTAAATCTCAATAGTTTGTTTGACTTGAGATAGAGAACGTGTCATTCCGGGCCATTAAACCTGAGTGCAGACTTAAAATACTTAGTCATTTTCTCTAGTTTACTTATGGTTTTTTTTGTCTTATGTTTTTGTATTTAAGGATTTTTTAAAAATTCTGTGAGATTCAGGAGTTCTGTCCTTGAAGTGACCCTATGGTTCTTAAAAGTTGAGTCTCAGAAATTAAAGTGTTACTTCAAGACTTGGTCTTGACAAAATGGTAATTATTTATTCTCCATTTTAAGATCATTAACAGTTTCATGTAAGGTGGTTTGTGTTATCCTTTTTGAAAGTGACTAACAACTATATAAAATTTTCATTTGGTGAATAGCTGCTTTTATTTTTAAAATTTTTATCTAGCAAAGTTCATGAGCACTTAACTTACACTTTTTAAATTTTAGTCTCATCATTTGACTTTAAATGCTGCTAGTCTGATAAATGATACCTCCATCTGCCTCTACATCATTCTGAAGTTATCTAAATACTATTCAGAAAAGCTACTGGCGCTGGTCCACCAGTCCATCATTGTAAAAGTTCTTATATTAAAAAGATTCCAACTGCAGTTATGTTGTAAACTAAAGTCCGGTAATCTGTCTGTTTAAATTAAGAAGTTGAAGATCATGGCATCCACAAAAGATTTGGATGCTGAGGTGACACTTGCACAGAATATAATTCTGTCTCACTACATGTATGAGCAGAGAGCAGAGTCTGCAGATGTGTTACAGCATCAGGCAGATGTTCAGCATCCTCCCTCCAAATGGTTCCTCGTCTGCTCATTGTTTATATCCCATCAGAGCCCCTCATCTGGAGTCATTAGGTTGAATTTGGAGCCTGCCTGCCTGTGTGCCACTGCAGTGTATGTGTCGCAAACACGCTCGCTCAGAAACATGGCTGGGTGTTTAGAGAGGGGAAGGCTTATGACCATTTTTCTGTTAGTTCAGGTGTGATGGCGTTCCTCTAGGAAGTGTTAGATATTGCTTCCAGCCCAACAGGTGTTTGAGCCCACAGTTGAGTGGCCTAATCCTGACTGTGATGGAGGTCCTGACCAGCATTTTGCAGAAATTGTACCATGGCATAGAGAAGAACAAAGGTTCATGGGCCAGAGAAGCATCTTGGGCTGAGTACTGTGGTTATCACGCAGTAGGGCCAGGGTGGCTGGGTTCTGGCTGCTGCTCCAAAGCCTGTTTGTATGTTTAATGGTGGTGAAACTATAAGATTAAACTCATTATTAGCCATACAGCCAATGTGAGATTAACATGACTTGAACTCTGATATTCATTTTTTACCTCAGTTTGATTTTGAGCTGTAGAAAGTTCTAACATCTTAAAAAAACCCCTGTGGGTAGCATTAGTCAAGTACTGTGCTGTACTGCATGGTAATATCCTAGGATTTAAATATAAGCTTGGGGAAGCTGAGTCTGACATATTTTGAATGTCTACACAGAGCATATTATAGCTGCATCTTCATCTTGCAAAGAGATGGTTTAAAATTGTTAAAGAGAAGTGAAATGTGTAGTTACTTCTGGGGCTGTAGAGTAGCATCCGTGTATGTAAGATTAGGCACTTCCCACCCCCAGGGTTTGCAGTTTTGTATTACAGATTATCGTTATTGCGTACACTTTCCTGATGAGATTGAGAAATTTCTTTAGCTGTAGTGTAAAGCTGCCAAAATACATTTACCACAGACCTGAAGGCGAATATAATTCTTCCAGAGGCAGCCTCTGGCTTCGGAGGTATTTTTGCTGAAAGGCAGGCTCAGACTTCCCATTACATCATCAGAGAGATAAAAAGACTAAAAGCTCTTCAAAGCTAGGCCTTAGGCCCTAACATAAATTGATTCTCTGGTAATGGTTTATGTGTGTAAAAAAATGAATAAATATTTACAAAAATGCAATTTAAATAGGACCTTACCTAACTAGACCTGAAGTTAACTTTTTAATATCACCTATTCATTTGAATTCAACATAAAATCATCTTAATATAACTTTAATTCAGACTTCAGAAAGCAAGGAAGGAACATGGTATTTTCTTTCTCTTTCTATATGCCAAGTTTCAGAGAGGTTATCTTGTTTGTTTCATGCCAAATAGTTACTACCTGTAACTCAGTAGACATTGAAATTAATTTGCATAACAAGTAACTACATTGTTATTCTAACTCTATGCTGCATGTCAACTCAGTCGCTTACTAATTATAATTTAGTATAAGGTTCTAAATGAAAGACTGCTCTGTGTTCTTTTCTCGTCCCACTTTTCCTTTTTTATTTTTCAAGTTATATTAACACTAAAATTTGGGTAACAGATAGCAAAATGTTCTACAGAAAAGCCCATCTTCAATGCTGTAAGTAGAGTATATAAGTTAAGAATTAGTTTATGCTTGAAATGACTTAACAGAAATATAACTGAAAAAGAGCCAGGAAAATCCTGCTGAGAAGCTCTGTGATATCAGCATTAAAACTAGGGCTGGGAGTCAAGAAGTCTTGATTCATTACAAGGTTCCTTTCTTACTGTGGAGATGCTGCTTTACTTCATGGCCCCTTGTTCTGTAAAACAGAATTATAAGATGATCAGGTATCTTCAGGTATGTAGCAAGGAGCAATTCTGTAGAGCAGTTATTTATCCTGGTCTGAATTCTCTTTACAAAATTCAAGATGTTCAAAGGAGACTTAAGACAGCTTATTCCCCCAGTCAAGCCTGCTGCATCTCCCAAACCTCTGGCCATACCGTGATTGTCAAGTAACCATGAATCAGCAGTATGATCTGGGGCAGGTTTTTTTGGCTGGGCTAAGTTAGACCTACCCATGGCTGGTCTTACTTAAGCCTGACTCCAGCCTAGTCCTCAAATGCCTGAGGACAGGGAGAGGACTTGGCTCACTCTGTGTCAGTATCCTCCATCAAAGACTCTATCCCTGTATTTATAAAATTCTTTAAAATCTTCTCCACAAGAAGCTGTATGAGTATAAAGTAGTTGTTGTTCTTTAGTGTTATTAACAACAGCAAGTGATCATGCCCAAAGGCGGTATTTCTGGATAATTTGTAGTGTACAAAACATTGCTATATTATTTCTTTTGCCTTCCTCCTCTCAGAAGGTACATACTGCATTATTTCACGTGGTGCCGGCATTAGCCTTCCTTGATTTGAAGAACTGTAATTCAGTGTGCTTTTAATGTGGTAATTTAGGTGTACTGTGTTATATGAAAAGAACTGTAGGGCTAAATTTTTATTACTAATTTATAGGAACTATTTTTTCCTATAGTAATATGTGAGAACTGACATTTTAATAAGTATTATGATAGTACTTTATAGATTGAGAAGTATGCTCACCTGGAAGTACCAGTATTGAGATAACTGCAAGTTTAAATTCCACTGATGTCATTGGAATTGCTTGTTTTCAGGGGTTACCAGGTCCCAGGAATGACTATAAAGTAGCTGGAGCAAGAAATGCCAGTTCTGTGTCCACTACCATTTTGAGAAAACAATTCAGACTAGAATTAAGACAATGCTCTAATGTGAAAGCAAATTATGTAAGTGATAAAGCAGAACTGCCTTATCATCATTTTTTGTGAATGATGGAGCAAAATGAAGCCAATTTAAAAATAAGGTATTCTTCTACTAAAATCTGCACCGTTTCTTTGGGAAATGCTAGATCAGCTTTTATTTGATCTATGCAAAAGAGATTTCCATGGGGGGAAAAAATTTTTAAGCTGAAATTTGCAGCTAAACTATGGACAACGACTAAAATAAAAGGTAAAGTTTTATGTAACTTGATTTAAAAGACTAAAAATATCAGATCACGAATCTTTTTAATCTGCTTCAGATATTCAGTTAAATCCTTTAAAAATATGATGTGCATTTCTCTGAATATAAAAATATGTTATTAAATGCAAGTCGACATTTCTAAATTAGGTGCTTGCCACTTCATCAATGATATAAGCAGAAATATATTTTTCAGTGGATGGTGGAAGAAGATGTTTTTATCATCTTGTCACTGTTGTCATGGAAACCTGTATATATCATTGTTAAACAGAGTGTACATAAGGATCTAACATTCCTGTGACTTATTATTGCTACCTATTGTATTTTTAGTGTATTTTCTTCAGCGCTGTAGTCAATGCTTAAGAACTTGTAAGTTGCTCTCCTGAATTACAACCATGAACTCAATTACAGGATTAGGCTGTCCAGAGAGCCCTTAGTATAGGGTTCTTTGCCATAAAATTCTTTTCAATACAGGGTTATTAACAGTTGTATTTCCAAATCCATTGTAGCCTATTATAAGCACTTGAAAAATAATATTTACTCTATTCAAGCAGACTATTTTGCCACAGCAGCTTTTTGGAAAGAATGAGCTATCCATCAGTGATTATAAACGGTCTTGAAAATTATGGATATTTTCTGAATGCGCATTTTATATATTAAGTGCTTTGTTTTCAAATACACTGCTAAATTCATAGTACAGCTCCTGTGTACAGTTGTCTTAACCTGTCACGCACAGAATGGTAGGCTAAGAGGGAAGCTTGACTATGACAATACAGATCTAAACCCTCCTGGACACAAAGTATGTGTAACTTATTTTCGTGTTTAAATCTTACAATGGGCACAATTCACAAAGTAGATAAAAGATGTAAACTAATTTCTCCAAAGGAGAACTATTTAAGAAACAGTCATTTTAAGCACAATAAGGGAGCTGTATGTTTTACATAATTAAGGTTTTATTTTTGTCTTTTTGGGTCTGAAGATATTTCAAAAGATACCTTCTCCATCAATTATTTATGACTTGAAATTATTTGTCTTGATCAAAAAATAAAGTTACTTGAATAAATTTTTCATCAATGAACAAGTGACTTCTGTTACTTCAAATCTGTTCATTAAATTTCTTTTTTATCCTGGCCTGTTTGGTTTAATCTTTTCTGTTTTGGAGGTTTTTCTGAAGACTATTCTGAAATTTAAAAGCTATGATCTTAAATAACTGTAAATGAAGAACTTAGTTTTTGTTTTAGTGTTAGCTGTCTGTGGCAATTTGATGCAAATTTAACTTACTTGAGAATCAAAGTAACATGAAATGTTCCAGAAGAGTAAAATTATAAAGGTTTTTTTAAAGGCGTGTGTTACTTATGGTATTGTTCCCTCCAGAGAAAGTGTGACTGAAGTTACAGTATTAGGTCTATAACAAGAAGTGCAAAAATATGGAGAAGAAAAAACTCAGTTAAATACAAGAAAAATAAACCACTGTGGTTTTAGTTTCTGGAAAAATGCATTCATTAAGTAAGTGAGGGTCATAGTGGTAACTGAAATTAAATTTGTAGGAAAGATCCAATTTTCTCTTCCTGCTCTGGGAGATTCTGTCAGTTCAGGCAGTTAAATTTGAAGTAATGCCACAAGAAAAATTCCTGGTAAGTACACATGCCCAGTCTATATGGCTAAGAAAATGTATGCAAGTCTGTATATAAGCCAAGTATATCTTTCTGTTATTTCAGATTACAGTAGGCTGTATATGAATATATAGTCACTGAAAGGAGAACGGGAGTATCCTTAGCTTTTTAGGATTTATTGAGGCAAAATAAAACTTGTTTATTACTGACTTCATATCTTTTACCTACAATCATTGATAATTTTAGCTGTGATTTATAGCAAGGTAAAATTTCCAAATTCTTACTATATAGTCCTAGCTCTTTCTTCCATAGGATTTAGGTTTGGATAAAATGAAAATGTTGTGAATGGAAAACTTTGATGTATTATCTAAACTTCTCTCCTTTTGAGGAGTCCTATGAGATAAGCTGTAACTTCTCAGTTGAATCCCTCTTCTGCTGAATGTGGTTTTTCTCTTTGGGATACCTCATACAGTAACCCAGGCCACTGATAATTTCATTTTCTAGCCATATTCTGTAGAACAGCCTTATGAAATCTGAGCCACAAGTTTCAGGGCAGAGGAATAGCTTGGATATGTACTGCTCCACACTGGTTACAGAGGACTAGCGTGCAAGTCTCTTGATTACTAGCATACAGGACTGGCATCTGGGCTGCAGTTTTGTAGGTAGTAGGAATAAATGTCTTGACTATTTGTTGTTGTAATGGCACTAGTAAGAGGTGGGGAGTGCTGAAGAGCCTCAACTGCTATGCCCCAGAGCTGTTATCTCTGGTGGACTCCCATACCTAGTTGGACACTTGAGTAAGGGGAGAGGGGTTTTATAACACTTGGTAAGAAAGGGAAATGCCACAGCTATGTCAGGAAGAGTGGATTAAACAGTTGCAATGCAGTTAAATGTGGCTGATTTTGGTCTCAGCTCCTGATGCATCAACTTGTGAAGAGAACTGTAGGAGTGGTAGATTTTTCAGGCTTCTGGTTAAACTGAAAATATTGGCGGGGTGGAAAGACCAAATTCCCCCATTGTTGAAGATTTAATTTCTTGGCAAATGAAAAATTAGGAAAAAAAAAAAAAAAGGTGAAACTGTATATCCCATTTAGGAAATACCATCTTTGAGGGTTAGAAGCTATTGTGCAAACGTAGTAGGCAGTTATGAATATTGTCAGAAAAATGAAGCTGAGGTTTTGGTTTTTTTTTCAGGATACATTAGTATCTGAAAAAGCTTTATGCTGGTTTATTTCAATGTATTGTTGCTGATCACAGCTAAGGTTACAATCCACATGGCACAATCTTGTGCCCTGATAAATACTCTCACTTCTGAATGGGTTCATTTCTCAGGATAATTAGCTGTGTGGGAAAGAGTTTAACTCAGGCAGTGTCATGCTAGCATAGCTACACTGCTTCTGGTAACTCAGTTAGATTGGGTATTATTACGTGAAACTAGTTGTACCGTACAGACATCTTAAATGCTCAGTCATCAAGATCCAGTTGGGCTAGACAACGTCCCTGTGAGTATGTGTTTGCAAAAAATGTCTATATTTATGTATTTATTAGGCATTGAAAATTCATTAGGTTTTCTGGGATTCACAACTCTAACATCTCATTTGTATTCATCTTTAAAAATACCATTGCCACTCTCTGCTTTACCAAAACCTTAAATAAAATAACTTTCATTGAATGAAGATCTTAGCTTAGAGCCATGAGATATTTTCAGGTTTCAAAGTGTTGTTGATAAATGCAGTGTTAATGATGTGACAGATACAAGCTTATGGGTAAGATTTTTCTCTAAATAGAACCATCTTTTGAATTTCTTTTGTTAATGTTAATTGGTATTTCATCTTCAGGGGAGGTTAAAATTGGCAGGCTGGGATTCCTTGCTTGCTTTCTGTTTGTGATTGTGGTGCTGATAGCCTAACTATGAACTTCCTTATGCAGGGTTGCTAGTAAGTTCCAGTCTAATAGTTGAGTATTTCTAGAAATGAGAAGTAATTGAATCTCAGTGCTTACAGATGCCTTGTGTGCTTTTTGAAAAGAGACCACCAGCTGTGTTGTGTTGCATTAATTGTACTTATTTCAGTGATGTGTGTGTCTGTCCAGTGAGAACAGAAAATAACATTTTCATTTCAGGGATGTCTGTGGGTTGATTTTTAACTCATTGGAAGCAGGACAGTTAAAGCACTAAAACTCTACCTCTGTTCTTACTAGGTTTTCAGTCCAGAATTGAAAGGAGTATATTCATAACATGTATATACCTTTCACTATAATGCTGTGTAGAGCCTCCAGCTGAAATAACTTGGCCCTTAACTTGCAGCCTATGTTCAAGTACCCCATGAGGAACTCTGCATTAATAGGTTTGAGATTATGACATTTCTGGAACATTTTCTAGGACAAGAACAGTTTCTGCTGTTCTGTGAAGTGGTAAAGTTCTTTCAGCTGAGCAGTACATGTGAATATGTCAGATCTCGGAAGGCTTTGGGGATTATGCCAAAGAAGTCCAGCGGTGTTGTTTGTTTAGTGACAGAACTGAGTGTCACTGCTAAATTGTTATGTGTATCAGGGCCAAAATGAGATGAAGCTTTTTAACTTTCTGGGCCAAGATCTCCCAAATGTATTTGTTAAAAGACTGATAAAGGGACAAGGAGATGGTGGGGCTTTGGCCAGTTGTGGACACAGCTGTGTGTGATCAAAGCAGGAAGCTGCACAACTGCGTGCCTGAGCCATTTGTGTGCTGGGCCGACTCGTCATCATGGGGACTGGGGCTCCTTTATACCCCATGTTTCTTCCCCTTCTGCCTCCTCAGCAGATATGCATTTAGACCAAGTGCTTGAGTAATGTTCTGTGTCAAAAAATAGTACATTGACAGGAGCGAATGATGTCTGTAAGTGTTGGAAGATTCAGCTGTCTCCTTTCATAGGAGAAACCATATATTTTGCTTCTGGAAGTCTTATCTTCTCAATCAAAAGTTCATACGTGATGAAGATTGTGTACTGCAAATACTGTGCTTCTGTGAACAATCTAGACAACGTACAGTTGCAGCTTCATTTCGTTGCAGCTTCTTCCACAAAATATCCTCATTCTTAAGGCTAGATTTGGACTGAGATGTGAAACATCCATGCAGGGTGGCTGGAAGCAGAAATGTGGAGCTATGCAACATTCCCTTACAAAATTTGAATGAGTTCATATTGGGTACTTCCCCGAAGAACCCATTTCTCCCCTTTGTGTGCATATTAAGATATCTATAATGCAGTAATAAATCCTAATTTTGCCATGTCCTGTATGCATGCAAATATTGTGTATACACAGCTTAGCAGTCCGTTGCAGTGTTTTCTTAAAATTATGTACAATTGGATTTTGTTTAATCTGTGCTGTTTCATGCCAAAACAAATGACTACGGATTATTCCACTGTCTACAGTGGAAAGTGGTTCAGCAGTGTCAGTTTGGAAGTTTTGGTAAAACTGCAGGTTTTGCAGGTAAAAAGTATTCTTTAATACGACATACTTCATATTTGTTTTGGGGATGTAAAGCTCAGCATTTTAACTTGAACTTTATTCCGATTAGATTTAGTACTTTTAGCGTGGTTTTAAAAATATTTGTAAACATACACAAACATTTGCAATGCCAAACATGCCTGCCGATCCTAGATTATTTACTGCCTCTTACAGAAGTAACCTAAGCTTGTTCTTGACCTGCAGGCTGCTAATAGAATCATAATGCACTTCTAAACCATGCAACTCTTAAATCCTTATAACAGATTATTCTCTGAATTATATCTGGATATATTTAATTTTCAGGCTTGCTTTATTGCACTGTGAATGTTATCTGACTATTCAGTGTTTCGAGGAGGATGAAAAAAAGGGAGGTAGGTTTTGTGTTATATGGTCTCTTACTGCATCTGTTATGTGAAGAGTGTCATTTTGAATAACTTGTGTATGGTTAGTTGATACTGTGATATTTTTTCCCTTGCTCCCTTTGTGCATAGCATTATATTTTTCTTTAATATGATGAGTTATAGGAGCTGTCTTGCAGTCCCTGTATTATGGAAGTTACATGGGGCGTAGCATATTTGGACACTCGTAAAAATGGGAAAAAATGAATTCTATCAAATCAGTTGAAGATCATGCTAAAGAGAAAGCACATCTTTATTATGCAGAAACCATTACAGGAAACCCACAATTAATACATAAATTTTGGTATGTCCAGCTGCTGAAAAACCACCAGATACAATGTAAGCATGTTAAAAAGCTGAACAGCCCCATCTTCCCCCCCAAACCTGAACAGTTTTGACTTTGTCATTTTGAATGTATTTGCTTTCTGGTGCAAAAAATAGCAAAAGATTTCCCCATATTCAGCAAGCTTTGCAGCTACTAATAGGTCTTCTCTACTCTCAAATATTTTTCAATGTCTCCACCTAAAAAATTTATTAAATGTAGGAAAGAAAGGGAAATTAACTATGCTGGAAAAATATAGTATTTGCAATATTATCACAAAAATCCCCAAATGAAGCCTTCATGTGCATTTCTGTCTGGTACTTCTGTAGGTACTCTGTCTCCTTAACTTGTGG
This sequence comes from Haliaeetus albicilla, assembly GCF_947461875.1. NCBI lineage: Eukaryota > Metazoa > Chordata > Aves > Accipitriformes > Accipitridae > Haliaeetus > Haliaeetus albicilla. Next base: position 59,909,331 of record NC_091484.1, on the reverse strand, counting down.
TCCTTGAAATCATGCATGAATCTGTTGTTTAGGAATATATTTGCTGTGGCCATAATCTTCAAAAATGACCTGTTACTGTGAATATCCATCTTATAAGACCGTACCATTTTTTTCACAAGGATGAAATATCCTGAGGTCCAAAAGTAGTCAGCATAAATTACAGGTAATTCTCACCTATACAAACCAGACTTATAGTTTTCAACCTGAACTTCAGCAATGCCAATCCACATCTGAACTTTAGGAGCTTATATTTGAAGTAGAGGAATGGAAAATCTTGAAGCATTCTGTACTATTAATATATAAAGAATTCTGTCTCTGGATTATTATACACTGAAAGCAGCTTGTGCCTTTCTTCTTAATATTTTTTTCAGATTTTCAGACCTTAACTAAGTCAAATGCTGTATTTTTTTCTCTTCTTTGAAAAGTTTATTTTTCTAAGGAAATGTATGTTTCTAAATAAGCTCTAAGGATGGGCACAAGTACTTAAAATTCTTTGAAGAGGTTTTTTAAGACCACACATTCCTTATATCTTTGCCTGATTGCAAAGCTGTGTAGTGGCAAATCACTTTGCTAGATGAAGTTCAAAATCGTGACCTCTATAAAATGAGAAGTATACAAGCTACGGTTTGGAAAGGAAAAAAAAAAAGTTAAAATGCTGGTTACTCCAACTGGTCCTGTAATACCTCCTTGCTTGTTTTACAGAAGCAAACACTGTGACACTGTATCCATTGGCATAAGGATATCTTTCAGTTTCATTGCAGCTGGAGTCAATGACTTCATACTGAAAAAGGTTGGTTTTGAGACTACACACCATGACAATTTTTAACAGTGAAGGAACATTCATGTTTGTGTAAATACATAGCCATGTATACTTTTAAGTGTACAGATGTGTTTGTATCTATGTATGCACAGGTTTAACCTTCAGCTGACATAATATGCAAAGCATTTAAGGAATTTTATATGCTTTGTGGAAAACGAGTATTTCCTGAAATACTAGCAGTTACATCTACTGGAAAATGAGAAGAGTGTGCGTCTTTTAATCAAAAAGCTCTATTATTGGACCAACAAAATAAAGTTTCGTGATAACTGGTTTTGGAGTCAGTGATGCCTTGAATCTTAGAACTGGGCGGTTTTCCCATAACCCTAGAGTCAATGTTCCCCTTTTAAGCCTATTAATTTTACTAAATTACTTATGTTATGAATTAACTGCATCACAGTATTTTAATTAAGTGTGTTCATAGTAATTTTAAAAATAGTTGACTGGGATAGGTCATTTAATTATATTTTATCTGTAAGAAAGCATTAGCTCTGCTGCGACTGATAGCTAGCAAGGCCATCTGCAATGCCTTTCAGTTCACTCACACTGAATTGTTCAGATAAAGACCGTCAAGTGCTGCCTAAATAAGGAAGGAGCCTTGGCAGAGTTAAGTGCAGCGAGGACACAAATGAACCATTGATTCCAGGCATGCTGTAGGGTCTGAGCTGTTTCCTGCAGTGCTGAACCTTTTTAGAGTTTTCATTGTTGTTTTCTGCAAAGTATTAAAATGCGAGTATCTGTCATTCAGGATCTCAGGGAAGATGAAAATGAGGATGGGGAAGAAGAAGAAAAGGTGAGTTAAACCCCAATATCTTTGAAAAGTACTTATTTCCTTCTGTTGTTACCCTTTTAGGACAACAAACCTGGAGTGATTATCTTTCTCTTACAGGTCTTCCTCAAGCCTGTTATTGAGGACAGAAATATGGAACTGGCCCGAAAATGCAGTGAAATAATAAGTGATGTAAGTGACGGTGACTATTTGCATCCTTATATTTACATTTCTCTTTTCAAGTGGGTTTAAATTTATGATACATATTTTTTCAGGTATGTACAGTGCAGCATGTGCCCATCCAAGACTCAAGTGAAAAAGCACACAAAAGTAATAGAAAAGCACAGCCTACTCTAGTACCTTAAATTATCAGCCACAGAAGGATGAGCTTTTCAGAGCACTTGGACGGTGTGAAGCAGAGGCCCTAGGAAGGAGAATGTTCCAAAAAGTGGGTCTCATGCGGAGTGTGTCTCCCATGAGAACACCTTGGCTGATTTAATCAGGAAAATGCAGTATTTTTTCTAGTTATAGCCTGATCCTATGAAGTTTGATTGGCTAGAACAGAACTGAGTGCCAGTATACATAGCTGTAAGGAGGGAGGATAAAAATAAAACAGATGAGTTTTGAGTGTTATCTATTGGTCTGTGGTGATAGATGCTCAGAACTGCTTAGCATATTATTACTGACTTGCACTTCTAGAGAGAATCCACTGAATGCTAGAATATCTTTAAAAATTATTTAGCTAGCAAATTCTTGCCTTAGTTGCTATAGAGCTTTAAAACTGTCCATCAGATATAGACGTTATATAAACATCACAGATCGGATCCAAGACATTTTAAATTGGAGTAGATCCAATTGCTTCAATGTAACAGCATCAGATTTACCTTGGTGGAACATTATTTCTATGTCCCTCTGGGAAAGTGTGTGTGAATAATAACTTTGTCCCTTCATGGGAATGGGAGTTAAGGAGTGGTATTCTTCCTGCGAGGGTGGTGGCTGGCAGCAGAGGACGCATTACTGAGGAGAGAGTGACTTGCTTTAACAAGTGGTGTTCTAAAGAAACCAAAAAATCATGTCTGGCTCATGTTTGTGTTGTAATCTGATATTTAGATTCAGGATGTTATTGTTCAAGGTGAACGAGTATGTTGATTTTATGAGAGTAGAATATACAGAATCTACACTTAAGGTATAAATTATTAGGGGTTACATATCAGAAAGGAATAGGTAACTCAGAAAAACAGTATCTGGGATGTGTAGGTGTTACAGTGCTGGCTTGAAAGTGTGACTTGACAAAGTCAAAGTTTCCTCTTTGTACATACACCGTCTGGTAATACTTTAATTTTCACAGAAGGAGTGCTGAAAATTGGATAGATCCTTAAAAGAACCTACCAAGATGGCTCCCTTGTAATCTCAAGCTACTTTAGGAGGTAGTAGAGATTATTAATATTTTTACTGATGATTATCTACTTGCTTTCTTTGGGAAAAGAATGGCATATGGTACAATAAGTGCCTGTCAACTCATGTAAAGGCCAAAATGAAAATGGACCTGGAGCACTTATCTGACCCAAAATACATGTAGTGTTTCCATGCAACTTGTTTCTGAACATGGTTGCTGTTCTTAAAGGCAAAAACTCCTCGACAAATAGTGAAGAAATATTTTATTTAATTGAAAAGGAATTATTATTGTGCTGTGTGCCCATTAGGAGTAATGTTGGCTGTGGCTGTTAAATAACTGATAAATTGAGTGGCTGTGTTTTCTCTGATTTTCTGCAGGGGCTTGTGAGCTAAGGTGAATAACTAAGTCAAGCCAGGTTTCTGAAGCCTATAATGGTTCAGGGATGTGGGCTTTTGCTGAAAACTTGTGATGCGTTTAGCCTGTAAGTGTTTTAGATTTTCCTTGAGATATGTAAAGCATAATGGCAAAGTGTCATTAATACTTTCAAAGCAGTAGTAATATGTAATGGTCCAGACCAATTTATTTTTAAAGAGACTCTGTGTTTAAAAATGGCATCCAATTTTGGGGCCTTATTCAGCCTCTGGTGAAATCAGTAGGTGTTTCTTCATTGGCTTGAATGGAATATGCAAATGTATAGGGGGTGAATTTTGTTTCCCAGAATTTTTGCTATAATTGGAATTTCTTATGACCAGTGAAGTCCTTTGTGCTGGTGGGGCTAAGTTCCTCAGCCTGCACACTTCATTGTGGAGGCCAATAAACTGCAAGGAATTTTCATTCTTGCCTTTGATTTTTGACTCATTAACGTTCAGAACTTTTTATATATTCTTTATCCATTTAGCACGAATCTTTGCACAAACTGCTGTTTGTGTGGATGTGTTGTTGGTGTACATCTGTACACTTTATGTATACAATGGTTTTATGGGGCTTGCAGTTTGGCCCTAAGATGACCTTGGGACAGCAGCCTGTGTCCTTGCTGACCACGAGACTGGGTGCTTGTCCTTTTCTGCTGGTGGAGCTGTCAGCACAGCTCCTCCATCAGAATGCAGCGCCAGGAGTGCTCATGACTGAGATACTGGGGCTGCATTACACTGGCCCTGCATTCTTTGAAGGCTGACTTTAATTTGGCAATATGGTTTTAACAAAGTGTTGCAATGGCAGCCCTTAGTGCATGTGTAACTGTCAGCCTTGAACTGTATGCAGGGGAAGTAGTGAAGTCTTTATGTTCTTGAGGAAATCTCTGTTTTCATTTGAGGTTGGCAGATGTTTGTTCTGTGGCTGTGATACCCCCTGGATTGTTTCTCCCTAAAGCCATTTCATTTAATCTCCCTCCATTATGCAATTTTATTCCACAGATGTTTTTAAAACTGTCATGTGTGCTTGGTTCATATGCATTACCTTCCTTTCCAGGCCTTTTGTCTTCCATATTGAAATTGAGCCTGTCCATTTGCGTGTATTACTTGTATGTTGGTATATTTTCATCTCTTCTTTGTTTTAATTGTAGTGGTGTGATGTTATGAATACTGTTATAAGCAAAGAGGGGAATTATTATCCAAGTAAAATGGTTATTGACCAAACTATCATAATCCTTTTTGGTAGAGAAGCAGACAGTCTGCCTTCTGAAGACTCTGCTGAATTTTGTTAATATATGGTACCAGTGCTTCTTTTTCCCTATAGCAAAAAGTAGTACAACTTGCCATTTAACTGTCCTTTTACGGAGTCCAACTTTGCTTTAGTGTGTCTCTTTGTTATAAAGCAAGGGCCAGATAGACCTAGAGTCAGGTGCAGAAACAGAGTGCCTTTCCACTCATACCAATAGGGTTGTGACCACCTCATTCAGGGTGGAGCTGTTCCTCTGGACTCACCATTGAGCTTACACAGCCTCTATCTCAGGAGGACTTCGAGGTCCAAATTGCTGGAGACTAGTAAAATACTGTGGGGCAATAATACTGTATGCTTGCCCTGTTCTCACGCTTGTCTCTAGGTTTCTGTGGCCACAGAGAGAGGATTTTGTATTAGATGGATCTGTGATCTGACACAGCTCTTAGTCTTATGAGAGATTATAAATTAAATGCAGGGTTGGAAAGGGATTCCTTGGTGGAATGAGTATGATGAGTCAGGGAGAAGAAAGGGATCAGGAGAGAGCTATTAAAAATTGGGCCTTTAGCGAGGTATTGGACTTCAAAAGTATGTCAAAAGAGCAGTAGTGGCTCCTGGCCATCATTTCAAATTTTTCCTGTTATTTGTTTTTTTCACAAGCCTTACCAGATCTACTCAACCTAAACCGCGTATTTTGTGTTGAAGGGTAAGTCACTCTCAGGCAAAATGTCCTATTCAGTATTTTAGACATCTGAATTTGTAACCCCAAACTTTGAAGAGGAATATTAGCTTCTCTGCCTATTCCTTCCAGCCATTTGTTATGTTCAGTCGTAGCCAACCTCTTAAGCCTCTTGCTTAAGTAATTTACAATAAATATGCTTTTTAAGTGCAGATGTCATGACTTCATTATACTTGTCCCATTTCATCTTCCATGTTTCTGATTCCAAGCGATGCAGACACTTCTGTAGCTGAATGGAGTGTGTTGGATCAGAGTTTGACCACACATTTTGTTATATGTCCTCTCTAAATTGCTCATTTGAGCCTGCATGCATTTTGTGGCCTCTATGGCTTACTATAATAAATGTGAATAATAAAGGAGTAAGGTGGTGGCATTAGTCCTTTACTGCAGTTATTTTGAAAGCATGACTTCTACAACACAATAGCTTTGATTGTTTCTTCTAGTCATGTCGTGTCATCCCCCCCAGTTAAGAGATACCTTAGAAAGCTTTCATGTTTGATTTTTGAGTGTAATTATTGCTCTGTAATTAAAATGGATGTAATTACAGTCAGCTTTCAGATATCTGTGTGTGATTTACCTCATTTGTGAGCAGCAAGACTCTCCATCTCCTCTACTAGAGTCTCAGCTTTACAGGAGTTTCTACTGGGAATGCCATCAAACCTAAACAGTAGACAGTCAGCTCTGTAGATTTCCCATGTCCCTTCTCAGCCGTATCACTGTGAATGAACATAATTCTACGAAGCCTTTTTTTTAAGCTGTTCATGTCCACATACATACACACACTTGCAAGTACGTGCATGCATGTGGGCAAGTTGAACAGTAAGTGCCTGCTCATGTTTATCATAAAACTGTCCTTTTTGTGCATTGCTCTGTGATTACCTAGGAGTATGGTGTCACACAACAGGTTACATGAACCATTGGATTTGTGGTTCCCTGAGTAAAATGATGACATACAGTAATTTTACACCTGTTGTTCACAAAGCAGTTTTTATTTAGAATAGACTGTAATCCACAAAGGCAGACAATATGATTCGGTAATGAGATGTAGATTCCTTCAGTAGTCCAAATGTGGATGAGCTCAATAGTAACCAAGATTATTTATTGTGTGAGGATTATGTAGTCATCAGTTTGAGATGAATTTGGCATTATCTAATCCATTTTGCAGTGGACAAAAAGTTTGCATCAGATAGTACAGGAGCTGATTCTGTGTAAGCTGCCATCCTTCTCATGAATTTTCCAAGTCCCTGTAGAGGAGTGTAGACTAGAAGTTGTGATATCCATTAAGGATTCAGAGAAAGAGGAAATTAAGATTGCATATTTCTGTAATGCTCAGATGCAGATCATATTGCTTCTGTCAGTGCTTGTCAGCAAGTCTAGAGTGCATAAATGCAAGCTGCTGTTGTGCAGAATGTGAAAATGAGGTTAGAGAAATGGTAGCAGATAATAACCACGAAAGCTTAATACTAAATAATTCAATTTGCATTGAATTGAACTATTCTATGTACAAAGAAAGAAGTGTCACTAAAAACATTTAAGGCTATCCATGTAAACTGTCTGTATTTCTTATTTAGTCCATCTTATCATAATTGACTATCTTTCTTCACACGGTTCTTACATAATAAAAGTCCCTACTCATTCACCACGTCCATAGTTTTTATCCTTCTCCCTAATACAAACAGTAACTCTGACTTCATTAACAGTCATGTGATTATTATACCTGCCTGTATTGTTTGCCCCATGGTAAGAAAAAGGCTGTGTTTAAAAAAAAAAAAAAAGGCTTGTGGTTTTTGTTTTGTTTTTTTTTTTTTTTCAGAATATGTCATGGTGTTTTGCTTCAAAAATGGTTTCCTTTGTGCATATACATAATTTAAAAAATGGGTCAATTTAAAATCTGTTTGGTCTTAAATCTGTTATTACTTGCATGTCATGACTGTTGGGGTGCTTGGGCCAATGATTTGGCAGTGGCCTTCTGAATTTATTCATGTAACTCTTGGATTCATAAAGGGGCATTCGATTATGTTATATAGATTCTGTGCTTGCTAGGTCTGTGTTAAAAGTTAGTTTAAGAGTTTTATCTTTGAGATCAAGTATTAAGAAGATCAATTATTCAATTCTCCTTACTTTAGAGATACTAGAACATCTACAACAGTGGTGAAAATGTGCTGTAGATGTAGAGAAAAATCATATCTTTTTCATCTTTATTATTAAAGATGTGACTTTTACATTGCCCTGGTACTATGTGAGAACTGGATGTTTCCCTTGATGGCTTAATTTGATCCAGCTTCAGATATCTGCAAGCCACCCAGCATAGTCTCCATAAATAAAATAAAATAATTATAAAAATTAAATAAAAATAGCCATTGTTTATTTTTCTGTTTTTTTTTCAAAGAACAATTAAACTTCTTTTTTCTCCTCTTTGTAGATACATTATAAAGAAGAGTTTAAAAAATCTAAAGGGAAGTGCATATTTGTACCTGACACCCCACAGCTAAAACATGTGAAAAGTCTCAGTGCCTTTATTTCTGAGGTAAGACCTAAAAGACTGAAGAATTCTCTTTGCTTCTTACCCTTCCTAAAAACTGTCTTAATTGAATATGGTGGTTTTTAGCATGGGAAGGATGGCTTATTTCAAATAACAATTCTGTTTAAAGCTGAAGTGACTTAAAGCGCTGTAAATAGTGTATACTGTATATTTGAGTAATAATAATTTGGAATTATGCAACACTTTTATTTTAGGATTCCAAAATATCTGCATCTGAGGCAGTCCTAGCTATCCCATTTCATGGATGGATAAACTGAGGAATAGGAAAAGGATTTCTTGTTACTTATTCTGCAGTGATGAGGTTTGCAAATTATTCCTGTGCACGGTTTCCCTGCTGTGGAGAATTCACAGCCTGATATCAAACAGAACTTTTACCTTGATATCATCGCTGTACTCCTTCAGCAAGGGGACTGGGGTAGACATCAGGTCAATGCCATCTGCAGGTCACCTGAGCACTGGCATGCATATATGTGCATGCATGTCAGAGTTTTTAGGTCTACCGCCCCCCCCCCCCCCCTTCTCTCTCTCTGTACTGGCAAAGAAGGAACAGGAGCTTCCAAAATCCCAGAGCAGAGTTTACTGCCAGCTCTTCATGTCCCAGATATAAGGTGTCATATGATTGCATGTCTGATTATTTTCCACAGGTGAGAACAGAAGCAGGAGTTTTACCTGACAGAGAGTTGCTTTTGTTAAGGAACTGCTGGTTCTGAGTGATTTTTCTGTCACTGTGACCCTTGGAAGACTTAAATTTTTGGTGCCTCATTTTTAGTGCTACTGTTATGATTATGATAAAGAGTATCCCAATATCCCTGTCTGGAGTTATGTAATTTATATACATTCTATATTCTGTTTCTGATATATATCAGTTTGCCATGTGGCTACATTTAATATAAATTCATCTGATGAATTTTTTTTATGTTTATCTTCATATTTTGTGAGAAAGAGTGGCATGTCCCAAGGGGCATAAATGTGATGAAATTTTACTTTCTAAGAGACAGACTGTTGTAGTCTACAAAAGCACAATATAGAGAGAGCATTTATAGAATCCATCTGTCTGATTCCAGAGAAAAGCTGCTAATTATTAGTCAAAGACTGAGAGATATAAAGATATTTCAAAATTATAAACCCTGTATGTTTTATGTTTATCACACTGTTGAGCACTCTGTTTGCTTATTGCAGCATTACCTGAAGCCAATGATGTGATGGATGGTTTATCTTGTAAATTACTGACCTCTAGTGTCCCATAACCTGTTTTTTCAAAGCTCGAACACTGGAATTCTTAACAGCATGTCTACTGCAATGAAAAAGAGCCCTCTGTTTTGGGAAACAGCAACAAATGTTACAGCTAATTATTGATATGTATAATACATGTGGGGAACTAGCTGTATATTGCACAGTAAATTAATGACGTTAGACAGTATTATTTAAGATATCTTTGATATTTATGATTACTTTCACAGCAATACTTGACATTATTATTTTATGAATTTGAGAAACTTAAACCTGAAGCAAAAGCCTCCCAGATTTTGAACTATTATTCTGGCCTGTCTCATAAAACTGTTTTGTGAGGAATTGCTAGTACTGAACACTGGAGAAAGTACAGGATAAATAAAAAGTAATTTAAAAATGAGTCTGTAATATGAAAAAATTAAGTAGAAATGATGGCAGACATGCTATCTTCAATGTTCCTGTCCTTTCCAGTTACATTTAATTGCTACTGCTTATTAATGGGTAAAATATTTTTTGTTGGCCTCTCATTGCTCCCATTGTGCAAAACTTGGGAAAACAGAAAGAAAAAAGATAATTTTGGTTTTTGGAAATGATTTATGAAAGGATAGAAAAATAACTGCCTTGCTTACTTTACTTTATACTTCCCCCAAATTATTGAATTTAATTAGGAGATACTTTGCATTGCTTCGTGAATTAGACACATTCACCTAAAGTATTGTAAAGTTATTATTTAAGGAGCTGGTTTTCCTTGAAAGTTTATGACAGCATTAGATTTTTCCAGTTCTAATGGCCTATGCCATTTTATTAATAGAAAAAATAGGTAGTGTCATTACTATATCTTAATTTTTGCATTATAGGTCACCTTTTTTCTCCTGTTTAGGTGAAGTATAAAGGAGCTGCTAAGAAAGACCTTTCCAACTCTCTTTATCAGCAGATGCCAGCCACAATTGACAGTGTATTTGCAAAAGAATTAACACAACTTCAGAGCAAGGTACAATTTTAGAATCATGAAAGCGATTTTTAGACGAATTGTGTGACAGAACATGACAAATTTGAACAATATATTTGAATGGATACTTGATTGCCTGCTTGATTTATTTGGGTGAGTTTGTCATCCAAAGTTTATCACCATAACTTCTTAACTTCAAGAACTACTTGCTTTTAAAATGTTGACAATCTTATTTGTTATGTTTATTAAATATAAATTTAAAAACTGCTAGTGCATTCATCAATCCAATGAAATCCATTAGAAATGCATGAATGCAATAAGGAATTATTGAATTCAGTGACATTGCACCGTGTTTATAGAATAGACAAATCTTACATAACAACGATTTCAATTTGGGTGTTGTATTAGTTTTATAAAATGTTGGATGCTGAAGGGGAAAAAATAATACTTTAATGACTTTTAAAGGCACTTACTGGTAGCAGTAAATGTATTTCTGATGGTCTACATACTACCACTCACAACAAATTTTATAGAATTAAAAATATGAAATCAAGTATATTGAACATAGTGTAAAACATGCAAACAACCAGTAAAATAGTAAATTCCAGTTCAGTTGCTTCCAGGGGCTTAAAAATATAATACCCTTAATGTAGGCAGGTGACCCTTCACTTCTGTTGATTTCAGTGGAATTGTGACTGTTAAGTATGTGTAATATGAATGAAGTTACAGATTTTCATTGTTACTCATGAGAATTACAGCTGATAGATGGTCATGGCTTTCTGTCCACCAAGCATTTCCACATTTTTCTTGTTTTGCCTTTCTCCTCTCTTAAAGATAATAACTACGTATAGTTTAATACAGCCAGTCTGTGGAGTGAACACACTCTGAAATCCATATTATTGATTGTAGCTCAATATGCATTCTTCTAATGCACTGATTTTTCTTCAAACAAAGGAAGATATTCATAACAAAAGAAAGCACTGAAATCTCAGGAAAGCTTGTGGAGAAATGTTTTGATTTAAAACAATGTGTTAATCGAGGCTATGTTAAGCAAATACAATAACATGAAGTATATTTTAGTTTTCATAGTTTGAAATGGAACATATATACACTCAAGTTAAAGCAGCACAGTAGCTGAAATGACATTAATGTGACATTTCATTGTAAAGTGAGTGATTAGAGGAATTACAGTAGAAATAAATTGCGAATTAAACTTGTATAACATTTTTAAACCGTTAGCTTGATTTATAAAACATTAGTTAACTAGTTTGCCACAGATTTACTCCTGGATTCATTCCAAATGAGTACATTCTACATTAGTTTACGCAAATGAGGTTAATTAACATCAGCGATGTGGCAGAAAAGATAAATAACTGAGACTAAAAATGAAACCATTTGATTCATCAAGAAAACCCCTTTAAGGAAAAGACTGACATTTTCATTTGGTATTTTTTGAAGGTTTTCTTCAATCATCCAACAGTCATAGAGAAACAAATATGCATATAGGATGAGTTATATTTAAGTAGAAACTTTTCCTGTAAAATTCATACCATCCCATTAGGAATAGATGCATTATAAATCATAATCTACCATAAAACTTAAAGATATGCTGACACATTTTTCCAAATTGTGGTTACTGTTGCAACGGACCTGAATTTAATGCTACTTTGAGAGAGATCCTAGGGGATTTTCTAGTGGAAAATCTTCTCTGCAGTATTCAAATCTAATCCATATTGTGCCTATTGCTGCGGTACCTAAGTAGCTAATACGAGGATTTCAGATTTCAACTGGGTCAGGATATGGCAGAGGGGATTTCTGCTGCATCTATCTAGCCGGGTTTGTGAATTTACAGGTCATCACTTCAGCAAGAGGAGGCCATGGATATGCCATAGGAAGGAGAGAGAACAGCACTGGCTGGCCATTGTGCCAACCCTCCTGCAAAAAGGCTGTTGCAAGCACAGAACTGCAGTCTGTTTCTCAATTATAGTAAGCTGATTTTAAATAGGTGCTGATTTCCCGAGACTGGAAAATAGGAGTACGTGTCCTCCTCCTCATCTGCATTAGAACAAATTTACACCTTTGACTCCCTTTTTGTGCTTCCTGGATGCAAGGCCGGGCTTGAATGCTTTTGTAGCCAGATCAAGCAGGTGCTTTCTCGCTCTGTGATGGCATGTTCTTGGCAGGATCCGTAGCCTTATGTGCCAAGCAGGTGTGTCAGGACGAGGGGATCACGGTGTGGAAGAAAGAGAGCCACTGACTCTCCCCGCTACTGCCTGCTGGCAGAGGAGTGCCCAGGCTGGTATGCCTCTGCTGGGTGATCTCCTTACACTGGTGTGTCCTCGGCAAATGGCCTCTCCTGTGATTTGATGTTTGATCCTGAAATGGTGCTGCTGCCCTGCTGTTGCCCAGCAGCTTCGTTTTCAGCCTACCTAGATCTAGCCCAATTTATTAATTTTATACACGTGTTTCAGATCACACTCATGATTCGGGAACTTGGAGGCAACTAGGGGAAATTATCCCCCACCTACAGCTGCCCTCCACTGTCCTCTCCAGAGCAAACAGACTGCCATAGCACTATCCATCACTTCTGCACGCTTTAACTGATAGGGCAATTGTCATTGACTTCAGCAGAGCCAGAACGTCGTTCTGTAAGGTTCCAGACATACAATGTCAGCATTGACAGGAGCTTACCATAACGGAGAGTACAACACACTGACAATTGCTGTTCGCCTCCTGTGGAGCTTTCTCCCTATGTCGGCTGTATTGATTCATGCTCAACTCCCTCTTCAAGATACACAGGAAAGACTAAAACAAGACCACCTCTGCTGGATTTTGCATAAAGCCCACGTTTGGTCTTTGGCGTTCTATGTAGAACTGGCACGAACGTGGAAATAAATACCCATGGAAATAAATACTCATAGAGAAGGAAATCCATCCAAAATTTTGACAAAAAAATCATGACACCGTTTATGGGAAAAAAAAGTTTCAGGAGAATGAAAAAGAAGTTTCATAGCCCCACATACTTGGGTGGCTTTTATCAATTTCATTTTTTCCTCTATGCAGAAAACGTAACTGTTGCCTTCTAAATAGCTTTCTTGAGAGTGAGCAACCAGATTTTCCTCCCTCTCTTTTGTCATAGCTGTCCCCAGGGTAAGCTAGAGAGAGCAGAAGTCCCTGTCCTCGCTGCGTAACTTCACCCTCCTTCAGCCTACAAAGCTCTCGCCAATTTCCATGTTCTCTGCAATGAGAAAATAAAGTTGATGAGAGCAGTCTAGGCAGGGAGCCCTCATTTTGATTTTCCTGAGAGGAAATGGACATTTTCTGGAAAAATTGCAATTTTCCTGTGGAAAATATTTCTGAAGGAAAATTTCTGATCTTTGCTGGCTTTGTGCCAAGTCTTTTTCTTGTCTGAAGACCAGTATACTAAATTCTTCCTTACGCAGAACAATTTTTTTAATAAGGTGTCACAAACAACGATAAAGGTATTTAAAATTGCTTGAGGGGAAAACAATGTTGAAAAAAAGTATGCTTTTCATCACTTTTTTCATCACTTTATTTCTGCCATAAGAAGAAATTGCACTGTTTTTCTTCTTATCTGAAAGGAATAATCTAAAGCAAAGTGAAGGCAGTTTAATTTTCTCCTTTGCACAGGGCAATATCTCACATAGTAACTATATGTCAATGCTCAACAGTATTTTCTGTTTGTTTTTAAAGATGATGAGCCAAGTGAATCTTAAGCAATATTTTTAACTTCCAGAGAAAGTTTCAGAGTTTTTCTTACTTGTGGGCAAAATCCTCTTTTTACTTTCATATGTTTGGTTTTTTTTTTTTTAACTATGAGAAAGCTATTTACTGTGGTTTACTGCAGCATTTACAATCATATTACACATTATCACACTGTTTTCTGTAATTCTTCATGGTTTTTTATGGCATCAAATCTCAAACATGAGATGTTTCTCTCATGTTTGAGATTTCCTCTTTTTTTATGGTAGCAGGTATTAGTCTCCTGGACTTCTCTAGTTTTATTTTACACATATACATTGGATAATCTAATTCTCTATCTAGAGATTAAAGTAGCATTTTCTGTGTTGTTGAACATTTCCTCCTACAAAATCCTACATTGTGGATTTTAAGTTCAGAGCTCAGCTTACTGATTATAAAGGGAAATATATATTAAAAAATTAATAGTGTTTAAAGTATTCCAAAACAGAGGGTCAGTCAGAGTTAAGTTGAAAGAGCACAAAGCCTTTCTTAATGCAGCTTCCTGTTGATACACTGGTGTACAAGAGAGATAAGAAAATAAAAAATGAGTACTTACAAATTAGTTCAATCTGAAGTCATACCTACTTAAATAATTGCCTTGTATTTCTTGAGTTAATAAATGGTGCCACTACAAAGTAGAGGTTACATCGGTGACCTGTAATACTTGATCTCTCTGTAGAGTAGTTTCATATGTAGATCTGATAAAATTCGGTTTAGCTAAAACTTGAATATTAACATGAAATGAGAAATAAATGTACACATGCTAACGTGTAAAATAATGGTCCTAAGAGTATTGACGAAATAATCCTCATAAACGTTTTTCTATGCTCCCTTGGAACTGATTTACAGGTCTGGGAATAGTTCTGCACTAAACTGTCCAAAACTAAACTAGACAGCTATTGAACTCTCCTAGCCTGTGATCGCTTCAAGGTTACTTAAGTCAGTTAATAAGGATAATGTGTAAAGATAGGAAGAACATAGCCATCAAACAGCAAGTCAAATATTCCTATATTAAGCTAAAGAAACAGTCATCTTTTCCCAAGATAGTGGATGCTGAATTGTAATTTCTGTTAGTTTTCTCATGTTGGGAGTTGATGTGCTTTTGTTCTTTGATGTCTTGGTTATGTTGCCCATTTGCCAACAGAAAAACACAGATGTTGAACCAGCAAAGTGGCAATGTAATAAAATATCTGTAAATTAGTAGATTTTGGAAGTAACTGTACGGGTCTGCTTTTCAGAATGGTATTAAGTAGAAAACATCTTAAAAGTGACAATGTGAAGCAGGAGAAGTAGTGAAAGGTTTTTTGTGACATATGTTTATATAGTAATTACACTTTTGCAGGGGATCATTTGTTAGTGATGCTTCAGTCTTGTTGACAATTATTTGCTTTGCCAGTTGCAAGTTGTAATCGGTATAGTGAAGTTATAGACATTTTTTTGTTTCAATTTAAGTTGTGTTTGTTTCCTCAGAGGCCTGGTCATGTTGGATTTACACTGTATAAGGAGATGGCACATTTTAAGTTTCCTAATTTGATACTTTCATTCATATAGTAGCAGTGCAAAAAAACCCCCCTTTTTGTCTTAATCTCTCAGCCTATATATCATTTTGTAATCTGGGATAGTCAGGACAGATACTAATATATTGCCTTGGGCACCCTGATCTGTGACTCAGATGCAATCTTGCTGCCTTAAACACAAACAGATATAACATTTTCTCACAGTTCTAGTATCCTGTCCTAAAAGAGTCCAAATCACCGTGGTCAAGAGTTCCCATCTCAAGACTTTCACAGTATTCTTTTATTGCTATCGAGGGTTTTAATTTCAAATCCTTCTCCTCCTGACCAGCTTTCAATCTTATTTAGTATTTGCTGTTTTCTTGGGGATTATTTTAATGCTTGCTCCTGAGAGCTATTAGAAAATGAATTTTCTTGATGCTTGCTGCTTCTTCAGGCATCAAAACCTGGTGAATTTTCTTAATGTAAGCCTAAAAGCTTCTGACAAGGATAAGTGCAAGATCAGCTTTTCAGGCAGTTTTAGTATGTGAGTGTGTATATATGTAAGTATAACAGTACAGTGAAAGCTGGATGAATGCCCAACATTGTGCTCAGTTTCTATTATAAAAATAAATTTGTTTATGAACTCACAATCCAATTCCATTTTCCTTTACCATGATGACAATTGAACGTAAATATTATTTTTCTTTTATTATTTTTCTTTCTGAACCTAGGGGCTAGTCAAAATGTGTATTGTGCTAGTAATTTCCTAACAGTGGAAGAAATAGCTGTTTGGGCTATGAGTATTTCATGTAAACCTGTTTGTTTATGAGGAATGCACAAAACCTTTTTTTTCTGAAAAAAGAAAAAAAAGACTAGCCTGGAATAGTTACTTAGCTGATGCATTCAGGTTTATTTTGAGCAAAAAAAGCTTTTGTTTATGCTTTTCCCTGGGCTGTCTTCTCACCTTGTTAAAGTTAATTTTCTGTTTCTGTATATTTCTTTTTCTTCCCTCTGTCTACACATACCTCTGTTGCAATAATAGACACAGAGAAACCTCTCTGCTGACTGTACCTCATATGTCTCTCTTTTGGGTGGAAGCTGCTCTTGTTTCAGGGTTCTGGTTCCATTAAGGAGCTTAATTATTTATTACATTTCTTCCCGTATACAGGCACACTACGACACTAGGTTTAACCCAGCTTGTTTTATTATACCTGCTCTGCTGAGGTCACAAAAATGTAATGTTGCTCTTTTCAGGTTCTCTATAAACAAAAACATGATGCTGAGAAAGGAACTTCAGGTTATGCACATATGAAGGAGCCTCCAGATATTAAGCATGCCATGGAAGTCAATAAATACCAGAGTGATGTAAGTACTCCCCCAACTGAAATTTGCTTGTTTTAGGTAGCTACATCTATTATAGCTAACTGAAATTAGTTGGGCATGGAATATTTTCATATTTCATTAGTTGGTATTTTTTTACATTATTTGCTCTGAAGTAATTTGGGACATGATGTGTGTATAAAATACTCTATGAGTAATGGTATGTGACTTTTATTCTAAACTGCAGTGGAAAGCAGTTATTACTCTTTATTAGTAATAATTGTTATTAAGTGCTAGCACTTTGAAATAAAATTACAAATGCAGCTTCTCTGAATTCATGTTACCTACTTGTGCTTTAAAAGTGTGTAAAGCTATTTGTTTACATGAACAGCAGCATGGTTTCAGTGTCTTACACTGTCAACACTTGGACAGTTCTTCAAGGATTCCCTATGGAGGAGAGAAGGGGGCTGTTTCTGCCCTGCTCTTGCACACTTTTATGCACATGAATAACTTTGTTCCTATCTCATGAATACGTATCAAATGAGTTTCAAAGAACAATTTATGACTTATTTTACAGAATCTGAGCCACAGAGTTCAGTCTGATGCCTGGCATGAGTTTATACCATTGACCAAAGTGTTTGTTCTTGTAGTTTTTCTTAGATAGTTTACAAATAATTTAGAGTATTTAGCAATATTTTGAAAGTTGGTTGCTTTTTTGGTGTTTTTTTTTTTTTTTAACAGCTGCTTGTTAACTTCTTTAAGTTCTTTAGGTTTTCACAATATAAAAGCCTAATAATAGTATTTACATTTTGTATTAGTGTCAAGTCAGGTTTGATTTCATGGTTAAGCTAGCTTATACTAGCTCAATGCACCATTGCTGGGGGCAGAAATGCTACTAAGATTAGTGTCTTGAATGATACAAACACAACTTTGAAGAAAAATGTATGTTAGTTTTAGGTTTTGTAAAAGCTTACTTATGATTAGGAGAAGATTGGCTAAAATGGTGAGGTGAGGTCATTTTAAAGGCTACTCAAAGAACAGCTGACATGTAAATACATTTAAAGTTACGATCCGTTTCCATTCTTCTTAGGTAACCAAGTCTAGTCAGGTAGGTATGTGATTTTTTAACTCTTGTCTCTAAGATAAAAGGGATATTCGTTTGCTGCTAACAATGTAGAAAATGAAGCTTGGGTATTAATTTCGAATTGTCTTAAATTTACCCTACCTTCCCTGCTGACAGTGTAACAAACACTCTTAGGTTTTGTAGGCTGAAAACTAAATGTCAATGTTAGATGTATGTCCATGTGTGCAGAATCTTGACAGCTGGCCGCTGATTAAAAGGCTGCTGGAAAACTTCAGGGAAGCATTATGTTTGAAGAATAACTTTTTCTTCTGCTGGGAAATACCTGCCTTGGAACTCCCAGCAGTAATTTGCAACCTGCCTTGATTACAGAATTGCCTCTTCCTGTCAAACTCCAGCCATCTCTGCTGTTAGAAGCATCAGGATATCAGATTGATGGAGGGTAGGAGCTGGGAACGTGAACTTCTCTCCCCATAGCCAAGAGTTTTTTTTACCTAGCAGAGGAATGATGGTGGACTACTAGGGAAGGAAGTAATGTTGGGAAGAGAGTTGGGAATCCCTCTCAGAGAAGGTGGTGGGACCAGGAGGAATAGGAGATGAGTTTTTGTATCAAATTCATCATGGTCTGAGGATGCGTATACTAGCGCAAAACCCATTCCCCTTCTGCAGCTGTACATCACCTGCTAACAGAATTAAGGAGAGCAGGGTACAGATGTGAGAGTAAATGAAATTCAGTTGTTTCATCTTCTTTCACCCTTAAAGCAAGCAAAAGAAAGGAATTGAAGGCAAACATAGGAGGGAAGGATGCTTTGATAAATGAGAACTTTTAACAGCATGTTAAAAATAATGAAAAATATGAAGGAAATTATTTTCAGCCTGAGCAAACTTCAAAAAAATCAAACAAACCCTCCATATCCAACATAAAACTCTAACCACTTAGTCTCATCTGTTTAAGAACAGATTCTTTCTGGTTGCTCATGGGGAGCTGCAGTGCAATGGGTATATATCTTTATCACACGTAAAGGAGCAAGTTATGTAAGTCCAGTTGTTGTTCAGTGGAGTTCCACAGCTCCTCTGGGTAATTGTTTGGGCACCATGGTGAATAGCTGTGGATTTCTTGCTTTGTAAGTACAGGTTTAATTAAAAGCCGCATGAGTTTTCATCTTTGAGTCAGAGCGTGGAATAGCAAGCATCCCAAATGTGGAGCATTTGTCTTTCCAAACTATTTCAGGTTATTTGTAGAACCACAGCTTTGAAAGTGCAGGGAAAAAGGGGGGAAACTACTGGGGGAATAGAAGGACAAAGCTCTTTTATCCACCACTCATTACAGTATACCTATGGGAGCAGAATGCATGTTTACCTACAATGCTCTGCCAACTCAATTCAACCTTTACACGCAGGGTTTGCATCTAATAGGATTAGGATGTGTTTAAGACTATTTACTCAGCCTTAAAATAAGGCTGACATTTATACTCAACTCTGCGAAATGTGCAATTTCCTTTAAAAATTAAGACTGTATTCAACTTACAATACATTTGTGCTGACATTTTGAAACTGTCATGTGCTGTAGGCCTTCACACCACTTTGAATATCATTAACATGCTCTGTAAGTGTGGGCTGAAGCTGCGTAATAGGGAAGTACTGTAAAATCTCCTGAACAATGTGATCATGTATAAGAAAAACATTTTTCTCTTCTTCATACTTAGACTGAAGAAAATTGCTCTCAAAAGAACAAAAGTGACTTTTTTAATGATAGGGATTTTACTTGAAAAATAATTTAAATACTACCTAATGCTTGAAGGAAAGCACGTTTATCCAAACCAGAGTACTTTTCTCTATAAATTGTGTTTTGTGAAGTGAATGTTAATGATGTGACTTTGGCATACAAAGGCATTTGGAGAAAAGTGAAGTAAGGACCATCAGCCTACTTTATGTCTGTGCTTGGCTGATGTCATTTAGCTCATCTGGAAGTTTCCGAACTTGGGACCAAAATTAAGTGGTGGCCCTTAGAAAACCATCAGGTCACAAAATAGTGGTTTGGCTTATGTGTAGCTGAGGATCACATGGATGGAAGAAAGTAATTGAACAGTGAAATGATGTGACAATTAAGTTTCTAAAGCAAAGCAAACACTTGCTGCATTGCACATAGCATTTGATGAAGGTACTCAAAGCTGTGGATCATAGTTTTGTCTGTTCCATGACCTGGTCCATCACTGGGCATTATGAATAGCAAAAAAATGTTAAGTATTTGTACAGCAATTTATATGTTCTACTTGGTTAAAATTACTGATTCTCCTTACAGCATTACATTGTATGAAATAAGGGAGTGGTGTTTTGATTTTACAAATAAGAAAACTTGCAATGGACTCATCTGTGGACATTTAAAAGGCAGTTTGCAGATCTGAGGTTGGAGCCCTGGTATCTTTTCTCTTACGCATGTTTCATACTGTGTATGAAACAGTGCTGCTTTTAAAATGTTAGTTGACAGTTGGGCAAACTTTTGATGTATATGTGTGCTCTTTGCAGTCCATGTGACATCAGTAGTGGTAATTTATAATGTTTCACTGACCATCTAAATTTGAATATGTAAGAAGTCTGTATTGTCTTAGGAGTAAGCTTTTTGTTCATGTTCAGGATATTGTGCAGTCACAATCCACACAGAAAAAATGTACATTCTTTCTGATAAGACCAAATCGGTGGATCTTAAACTTGATGTGCTTAAACACCATCAATAACATACCAAAATGTCGATGTTTCTTTTGATGCAGATCATGTTAATTCAAGCTTCTCCTGGCTCTCTGTTCAGCATCTGCATTAGAAAAATCACCTTTCACTGACTAACTTTCTGCTGACAGTGGTTGTCAACAGCAGGTCCCCCTGGACCACTTCCAACTGGTGCTGAAAATGATGTGTTTACTCCTGATGTAATTGGGACCAATCAATTTTCAAGCCCATTACTGGAAAGGATGACTGCATCAATCTGTAATGGGCCAGAAATGCGTTTGTCTCTTCTACATGAGCTGGGAAACAGTTTTCAACACCATTTGAGTGGGGATCAGAAAAGCTGTTGCCAATGATGATTGTCACCAGCTAGTCATTTTCTTAGTGCTGATGGACCCCAAAGTGCAGATGAGAGAAAAGGGGGCAGAGACACAGCTGACAGGCCATTAGTTAGTGGACTTGCAGCTCTTAGAAAATACTAAGCAGGGACAAACAGTTAGAGACAAACTCTCTTCCAGGTAGGTGTGCCCAGCTCCTTGCTGACTTCTGTGTGTGCATCTCAGGAGGGTGAAATGTGTTCACAGCTGTTTGTGCTTATTTTAATAATTTATTACCTATAGCTTGGAATAGTTTTCGAATTGGAATAGAGGACAAGACAAAAGATTGCAGGAAGAGTCTAAGTCCTTTAAACCTCTGTGGGCTTGGGTCACCATGTAGCAGAAGTTTCTGTTTGTTGATTGACAACCTGAGATGTTTTGCAGCATTGTTAGAAATCTGTTTACTTTGCAGCATTGCACTGCATTCCAATGCACTGGCACTGTCATGAAAGGTGAAGCGTCTTCAGGACCCTCAGCTGGAGTAAATAGACCGGCATGTTTATCTGCAGTGGACTTTATGCCTTTTTATAAGAGCTGGAGGTTTGGCTCTATTAAAATTAGTCTACTAATTATCAGCAAGCCCTGAATATTTTCCAAGCTTTGCAAAAACTACTGGCAATTCAGAGTATGTAATCACATTTGGGATTAAAGATGAGAAACGGCTTTTGTTCAGATTATAATTGTTTTATAAAAATACTCAACATTGTAACCACTCTTTATTGTAATTTCAAATTGGTGTAGAAAAACACTTTAAATTTAGTTAGCATTTGTAATTTATTATTTGCAACTTCAAAACTAGAGATGGTACAATTTTTTTCCCTTTTTGTCCCTGTTTCTTTCTCACTTGCA
Source organism: Haliaeetus albicilla (assembly GCF_947461875.1). Taxonomy (NCBI): domain Eukaryota; kingdom Metazoa; phylum Chordata; class Aves; order Accipitriformes; family Accipitridae; genus Haliaeetus; species Haliaeetus albicilla. Next base: position 59,887,627 of record NC_091484.1, on the reverse strand, counting down.
TTTCCCACTGGTCTGCTGTAACTCTCCATTTAGGTCTTTCACTGCTCTTAAGTTGTCAGTATCTCAGTTACTTTTTCCTATGCAAAAGCCAGTTTGAGCAGGTGTTTCGTAGACCTGTGGTCCTCATAAACAGGAGCAATTCTTGAGCCTTTGGTGATGTTTTCTGGTAGAGCCTGAGCAACCCTTTGAAGAGAAGATTGAGTAAGGGCATTGTGTAATGCCTGGAGGTTCCATTCAGGGTTTGAGCCTCTTGGTAAGGGTCTGAACCAACTCAGGAGAAAAGATGTCCCCTTCCCTGGGTGCTTCTGCTGTTTCCTTTCTTTTGTGCTTGACCAGGCTTTGTTTTCTTTTCTCCCCTCTCATAGGCTTCTCCACTTTCCATCTTCTTGGTGTCCATGGGTGCACACACCAAGCTGGTTGCTTTGCTCTGTCTACATCTGTTCCCCCACTCTCTTGGAATAGCTCTGGTTTTACTGTTCTAACATAGTACTATAAAAAAAAAAAAATCACTAGATGGAACAGAATAGCAGCTGTGTAATAGAGGCCAGCACACTGTCCCAATGGGAAAGGGTCAGCATCCAGGGATTGAGGTTATTCAGGAAATGGGAAACATATTTTTTCTTTCTTTGGCCTACCTCTGACAAACTACTGTTCTGCTGCATAACATTTTTATTCTCACCGGAGTATGACAAGCTGCAGAATGGAGCAAATATATATTGCAGACATTTGTAAAATGCTAGATGACTTTCCCTCAGACATAAGTAATAGGTATACTGGTCTAGGTGCAGGAAGAATAATAATTCACTCAGGGAAAGCTATAGCAATTGGCCTTGCATCTAATATAATTGGAAATGGTGAAATATAAAGGACTGTCGCTGTCTTCCCCCCCCCCCCCCCCCCCAAATTAACCACAATCCATTATTTCATGTACTATATGATCATGTCATTTGGGAGCAATAAGTGACCACATTTCCTCAACTTTATCACCGCTATTCTTGATTCTGTGTTGTTAAATTCACTCCATTCCTAATTTCTATTTTGAGCACATATGCTGGCCTTTAATTTGCAATTTACATGGATGATAGGGTGCTATTCAGAAACCTGTTTCTGCTGCCTTTGTGGTTTTCACCTCACCTCATGTGGTCATTAGGATGAACAGCATATAATTAACTAAATTCATGTAAAGCCCTGAATTGCAAATGCTTGTCTGTACATCTAGTTTCTTAAAAAAATAGAGGAAATCTAAACCTAACCAAAACAAAACTTCCAGTGGTTTAAACAAGCTGTAAGAATCAGTTTCTATTTTCTTGGTAGGTGATACTGTGGGCTGTATTCATCCAACCTATTTATTTATTTATTTTATCAGTGATTACACTTGTGTGTCACTCATTGTAGGTTAAAAATTGTAAGATCTATTTGTGGGCAAGCAGCCAACAGTGAAGCCTATTTAGCTTGTCTACTTAGCGAAGCCATATGGATGCAAAATTACTTTCCTGTTGCCTGTAAAATATTTGCCAAAAAGTAAGATTTTTTTCTTTTCTTTTTACAGTAACATTTCTACAAATTATATTTGTCATTGAGTGCTGCAGTTTATGAGCTTGTTGCATTGTACCCACAATGAAACTTTACATTGGAAATAGGAGCTAGCTGTGAAGGTTATAAGTGAAGCTTCAAGCTGAGGCCTTTCTTGATGGTGAAATACTATCTCGAGAGGTTGATTAACTTTGTTAAACAACAGAAGAAAATCTAAAAGACTGTCCAGTAAATCAGGAATTATTCTGATACTTTCTATTTCCTGTAGACTTAACTTTATGTTCTCTTACTTTTTGCCTGATACTTCAATTTGTCAGACACTTTTGAATACCAGGGATGATTTTCTTAATCATTCAGAATAATTCAGTAAGACAGCTCTTGGAAATTGGCTTAGATTGGCACATGTACTACAGCAAGGGAGAGGAAAAAACCTACAGACCCTGAAGAAGGAGAAGAAGGATAACTTGTGGTCTCAGAGCTCTGTAACGTCCCCGAGGTCTATGCTGTTCCTGTGATTGCTTTGCTAACTGGAGAATGTTTGGACTCTCCTACCTGTGGTTTAGCCTTCTGGCCAAAGTTTTCTGAGCCTATTCATTATAATAGTGGCTTTTGCACAAACAGATTCAGTCTTGTACTCTACATGCTGGAACACTCAGCCTTCTTGTTCCCATGATTATGTAAAGGAGCAGATAAGTGGAGTTGCGGGGAGTGGGGGCTGCTGAGGTGGAGTTGCATCATTGAATTACATACCAGCTACATGGCTGCCTGTTACCGAGAAAGACATTCACTGTGGTAGAATTACAGTTTCTGTTCAGTGTAGCTGCAATCTGCTAGGCTGTGGTGCTCAGTATCATAGGGGGGTTAGTTTATATTAAAAAAGGGTACAGCATAGAAAAAAATGCTGTACTGTTAGAAGTCCTCTGAAATTTAATGATAAAACCTAATATTTGGGTCTTTGCAGTGCTTTCATTTTTTACTACGTTTCTAAGCAAAACCATTTTTCATTTTAATATTGTATTTTATGCTTGTGAGTTTCTTCCTTATCCTGTTAACCTGTGTGTGGGTCTTACTAAATAATCCCTGTCAAGCAGGACTGTGTTGGAATAAATTAGGCAGAGTTCTGTTGAATTTGATGGCTTTGTTGATAGGTCATTCAAACTTATTTATAAACTTCAAATGTTTTTGTTTGTTTATTTTAAACAAAACTGTTTTTTGTTTGACAGGTATCCTATAAGAAGGATGTGCAAGATACTCATAAATACACTGAAGTGCTGAACAGGCCAGACATAAAGATAGCAACTGAGATAACAAAGATAATAAGTGATGTATGTTCTCCTGTTACGTATTTTTCAGACACGTTATTTTATTTATTCCAATTTCAGTCAGATTGTTTAGAATGCTGCTGAAATTCTCAAATGTCACGAGCAGAAAACCTGCAACCCCAAATATGATATGGAGGTTTGATTAAAAAAAACCCCAAACTCCCCAAAAAACCCCCTTGCCTGGTATGTTACAAAGTTACGGGTTTCTTCTATTTTGATGTTGACAGTATGACCTTTGCAGTTATTGGTCATTGATCTAAAGAGAACGTTAAGCTTACTAAAGTTGGTTTTGTTTCAGCTTTATTCGTGATAACCATTCTCAAAATAAGTCATATGCTTGCATGCTATACTGCTCTTCAGAAGGCATACCAAGCAGTTTTTCACCTCAGTACAAGAGAAGCTTGCATTGCAGGACTCCCTTTCCTCCTCCCATCTCGGCTGGCAGTGACAGGGAAATGCAATTCCCTGCTCCTTCTGAGAGCTGAGCAAACATGCTGCTTCTTGCATGAGGGCTTTCCTCCCTGAACTCCCCTCTCAAATTCTTTGCCTTCCCACCATGACATCTGCTAATGGATAGGTCAAGGAGCAGTTTGAGAAGCTGCAATGTGTGATGCAGTTTAATATTTTATTGTAGACAAGTCAAACAATATATAAAAAGCCCCGAGCCAAGATTTTAAGTAACTGCTAACAATTTAATGTGAGACTGACTAGGCACCTATGGAGAGACAGTTCTAAGAGACCTGAGATTCACCTTTTGAATATTCAGGATTTTCTGAAGACCAAGAACTTCTACGAAGTCTTATGTTCAACACCCAAATTTACTAACTGTTGTTCAAGCCCCCTTTGAGTTAGAGTGGCTTTGTGACTTTTATTTCTCTCAGTCTGTTGTTATGACGTGTCCTTGCTGATTCACAGTGCCTGAGTAATGCAAGAAGCCTATTTTAGGCAATGGGTAATTTAGTTTGTGATATCGTAAAGCACCTATTGTCGATTCATCTGTGCTGTTTTCTAATGCACTGTGGAAAAAAATTGCAGCAATTCGCATGGGAGGCAGTTCAGCTGGAAAGAAAAGATCACGTAACATCAGCCTTGTGGGACTAATTCTGCTCTGTTACACCAGTGCAACCTCACTGACATCCAGCAAGATTGCAGTGGTAAAATTAAGAGTGGAAAGTGACCTTACACTTCGAAAAAGCTGCTCCTCAGTCTAGTTTTGTTTCAAGACTGTTTTCAGCTGCTACAAATAATCTTGTGTAAACTGCAGACCCTGTCATAAGAAGTGCTGAGCCACTGTAACTCATTCTGCCTTGACTGGGAGAACAATATTTCTCAGGCTTAAGCTATGCGTTTTGTTAAAGTTAAATTTTGTGAATGCTGTGCATTGCGTTTTACAATAAATAAATATTATGTGGTTAAGGAGCTGAAGCCTGAGAAGGCCTTTTTTTCAGAGCTGTTTAGAACAGTAGTATCAATGCAGATCACTAAATGAGACTTTTTCTACCAGCTTTAATGCTTACATTTCTCTTGATAAAAGCAAACAATTTAATAGTGGTTCATATTAATTTTTTCTAAGGCTGAATACAAGAAAGGAAGGGGAGAGATGAATAAGGAGCCTGCTGTACTTGGAAGACCAGATTTTGAACATGCTAAAGGAGTTTCAAAACTGTTAAGCCAAGTAAGATTCTCTGTCATTTTACAATGACTTCATTCAGATATCTCATTCCTAGTAACGCAAGAAAATATTTAGATTTTTAGATGATTATCTGTAATTGCATGAAGATTATGTTCTCAAACTTTTCATATAGTATTGCAATAACTGGTAAATTTAAGGTTCTTAGGAAACAGAATATACATTTTTATGCAAAAACACAATGAACTTTGACTGTTACAGCTTGTCTCTTGTGGAGATGGTGTATGTTTATACAGATTATCTAGGATTTCTAAAATATTAACTGTATGTAATTTAGAAGCAAATTTTGCTACTCATTCAGTTTGAGTGGAACCTTACCCTGTGATTAATCCCAATGAAGTAACTGGGGTCTTTTGTATAACTGCTTGCTAATGTGAGTAATGGGATCTGAATTTGGCCTGACATGTAAACTACCCACCTTCCCTCCCCCTGAAACTGAACCTTTTATGTACTGCTTTCTGTCATCTATTAACCTAAAAAAAGAAAAAAAAAAAAAAAAAGAAGAAAAATGGAGGGATTACTTTAGTCCATAACTAAAAAGAAAACTGAAAACACAAATATTCCCTCTTTTCCTCTTATGAGTCTTCTACTCATAGGATCTACACATAAGACTCTACTACAGATCAGCCTGACATCGTGAGAAAGGATTTTTGACTGCTGACTTGCTGGTTTTTTTTCTTTTTTTTTTTCTTTTCTCTTTTTTCTGGAGTAGTTCTTTAACAGTGCCTTGCATAATCCTCACTAGTAATCCTGTCAGGCTACACTTAGAGCTTTTGTAAACCCAGGAACAAATTCTGCCCTCCTGTAAGAGGAGGATAACGTACTTTGATTGGAGAAGGCTGTGTCAGCCTTCCCAGAACCAGAAAAAAACCCCCAAGTGTAATAGTGTATACACTAGAACAGTCTCAAAATCAGTGTTGTGTAACAAATACTTGTGATTTGGCTAGATAGTAAGCATCTTCCCTAGAACTAGCATAAAATGAGAATTATGTGTCATAGAGAACAAGCTGCAAAACAGTGCAGTGTCTGTTTGCAAGAGGTTGAGCTCCTTTTGCTGTCACCAAATGTTGTCCTTAGATATCTGCTGCGTGATTTCCTGTTTCACACTGGACCATCATTAACTTTGAAACATTAATACTGTACAAAGGAAAAAGAAGAAAATACATGTTTTTTTATTGCTTTGTTAATGATGTGTTCAGAATCAAAATTACTTTGTGTTTTCCAAATAGATTTTCTTCTGTTTTGTAATGGATCATGTGCTCATTCCTCTGGTGATGGGCAAGTCTGCTAAGAGATTCTTTTGTGTTTAGCATCATGCAGGCTTGGAAGTCAACCTGTGCTTCATGGGAAGAGCCAGTGCGATGCTGCTTAGACCTGGGTGTCACTTATAGGAAAGGGAGCTGTCTGCCATTTAGCAAACACCTTTAGTGGTTTTTAAAAGGGTTCATATCTAAATTTAGCGTGTGGTATCCTTTATTTCTACTCAGTGGCTGTCTACACACTCCTTTCCTTGCAGCCCATTTCAGAATCTAGGCTTGCAGCTGCCTGTTGTCACAAATGGGACCAAAGCGGATCCCTTTCCAATAGCCCTCTCCATCTCACTAAGACTGATACCCTTGAGGTTGTGGCCAACAAGCACAACAATCAAAAAATACCAGCTGGATCATGGGGTCCTGCAGGCTGGTGCTGAGCCAGCTGCATCATAGGCTTCATCAATGCACTTTTTATCTCGTTTTTGTTAGATGTGCTTTTCCTCTGGGACAATGCATGCTGCATCTGCAAAAGCTTTATAATAGAGTCTCTTCACCGCCAGGGACTGGGATGGCAGCAGTTCTAGTTGAGATTGTTCTGCAGAAGAGAGCATTTGGTGTGCAATTTTAACCTCTTCAGAGAGTCCAAATAGTGCAGAAGGTGTGGCAGGAGGAGAGGAGCAGTTGACAAAATGTAGCTTGCTTACAGTTTATTTGTAAAGAAGATTCTTACTAAACCTTGGTGGTCCAAACTCTGCAGCCCCTGGGCCTGGATCCAAATTCTGGGATCCTTCCTTCTCTTGTCCTCTCCTCAGTCTACACTGTTGTGGCTGCTTGCAGCCACGTACTTTTAGAAAGGGAGGCAGCACTTCAGCCTAACACTCTGCTACCAGCCATCTGCATGCAGCAGCATGGAGGCTGTAAATACCAGGCTGCTTTCAGCAGAGGAGAGGTGCCCTCAGCAGTTCTCCACCTCCTCTGAAGGGAAGGCAGTGGCCATGAGTTGTCTAATGTTTTTATATATTATTTGAATCATTATAACACTTAGACACACTGATCATAAATCAAGAGCACAGAAGAATGAAGATGACCCCTGTGTCCAAAGAGCAGGGTGGTGGGGCAGGATGAGGAATGCACCTGTGCTGTAGGAGAGGAAGAGCCCTAAATATGGGTCGGTTGTGTCAGTCCTCTTCATGCAAGGATCATGAAGCAGGCTTGTCACAATTACAAGATTTAAAAAATGGCGAAGTTAACGATCTCTTTATTGTCTCCAGACTTTCTGGCTTTTAGGGTTTCCATTTGTTTCTCAGCAAATGGGAGCATTATAAACTTTTTGTGCTGAAAGTTGATAATCTCCCTTAATAGCATGAATCTATAAGCTGCGACATACAGAGAAATATTAGTTATTTGACCCTCACAGTAAATTTGCAAAGTTGACAATTCTGATGGATGTAATGGGAAGAGAAGATGATAACATGTTTTAATGTGGTGCATATGGGTAGGTAATTTAGGGAGTATAGAGAACAGGAGCAAGAAGAGGTCAGGCAGTGTGGGTGTAACGAAGGGAGAAAGCAATCCAGGCAAGCAGGAAGGCAAAGTGAAGAAAATAGTGTTAATGTTTGACTGACACTCAAGGCTCTACAAAATCAGTGAGCCCCCCCTTTTTTTTAATAAATTTTTAATTTAATAAAGCTTTTGACAACAGCAGCAGCAAAAATAATAGCTCCCAGGACTAGTTTATTTACCCACAGCACGCAGTAACCCCTTTCTGTTGATTTTAAACCAAATTTAAAACAGAAATTGTGTTAGCCCTTGTAAAAACATGAAGTTTGTTAATTTGCTGAATGTACACTGTATAATTTGTGTTATTTTTTTCATATTTTTTATAAAAACAAGCTCTTGCTTATGTCTTCTTTATGTCTTCTAATGCATTTTATTAGCTTTTTCGAAGAGCTACTGATATGAAGTATTTCCCTTATGGTGTTCAATAATTGGTTTTATGATGAATAATTTTGGATATTTGTGTTTTATGCTGGATCTGGTGCTTATTGTTTCAGGGATAAAATTGTTAGAGGTAGAATATTTTTTAAAATCTAAAAAGAGCACAAGATTATCAGCAACAACACAAAGAGCCTAAGATTTTCTCAGTCTTTCTTTGCTTTAAATTCTGCTAGTACTTTTAGCAATGAATATTTTAATTTAGATCTTTGTTTACGTTACATTTCCTTCAATATCTATGTGTTCTGACAGGTTTTTCTTTTTTTTAAATATGTTTTCATATGGTCATGAGGAAATGCTTTAGCTGCAAGCGTCTGCTTCATCCTGGGATCCCAGTGGTTGAATGATTCAATTTTTGTAGTTTCTTTGTAAATCTGAACAGTGGGTGATGTCATCCACTTCTGAAACTGAACACTCCCTGTGTGAACAGCTTTGAACTACAGATTTGATTTAGGAATGTTGCTGCAAAGCTTCAAAAGACACTGCTCTGTCCAGCTGCAATTCTGACTTTTATAGGTTTTGTGCAAGGCCGATGAGAGGTTTGTTTATCCAGGCCTTATTTAATTCCAGTTTGGTTTTTCAGGGATGTTGTTGTGTTAAAAGTCTGCGAAGTCTGCTCTTTCTTCAGCAACAATTAGAGAACAGCTTCCACTGGCTTTCTTTTAAACTAACCCCCACTCTAAAAAAATAAACAAACTTCACACTTAATTAAGATGGTAAATAAGTAGCCATCTTTTAAACCCTCATTAAAGTAAAACTTTTGGTTAATGATGAAATTTGTAAATAAGCTTCCACTAACAACTGTCATTTCTACTCCCACTTTTTGTTTGCTCTTCCACCTTATTATAGCATTGCCAAGACCTCCCCCCTTCAGATGCGTTAGAAATCATTGATGAAGTATTTTTCTTCCTTGTTTTTAATCAGAACCCTTTCTCTCGGGCATATTTTTCCCCTTTAAACTGCATTCATAACCTTCTCCTGTTCAAAAGAAGGGTAAATACTGTGTGCGTTACTTCACAGTGACTCATCCATGGGCTTGCTCCTCTCTCTTCTCCCTCTCCCACCCCATGCTTTCTTTCAAAAGGGAGAAATAAACAGGAAAAACTGATAAAAGAGAAAGTGAATGTGTGTGTAGCTTTCAATGAGAGGAATCCCCTATGACAAATCAGAGTTAAATTACTTCTGGAAGTGCTCTTGAGATACTGCCAGGGTCATCTGATATTATTGTGCGGCCTCCATTTTGCCCAAAAGCAACATGTATGGTGGTGTTGGGGAGGAGAGCAAAGGCAATAGGCAGAGCAGCCAGATGAGGCAGCAGGGCCTAGAGGTACCGAGACATCCCTCACTGCAACAGGAACGATTACAGTCAGATTGGTGGGCGGTCTCCTTAAATTTGGGACCTTCCTGCTCATCGGTATCAGGATGCACAGCCCTGTGAAGACTGGGTTCACTGGCTCCCCCTCTTTCCTTCAGCAGCAGTGATGTGATGTAAAGTGACACTAACCGAGGGTTTATTACTGGAATCTCTAGATTGAAATGTGTTGCTAAAAAAATCTTCTAAAAATGGCATAAAATGGCTGTAGCTTGAAGATGGCAAGCCAGTTGTGAGGAGAGGTCCCTTTGGCACTGGTGCTTTCACATTTAACAAGAATATCAAGGACCACGTTGTACATTTGGTCTGCGTGCACAGTTTGTGGCCATTTGTTGGCTGGGCAGAAGACAGCCTGCAGTAGTTGGATATTTAAACTCTTGTGCACGATGTTGTTATGTTGTGAGGTGATGTCCAAGGAGTAAAAGACAACTTTGTTCACCATGCTGACTTGATCTCTGGTTTTGGAGGCTTTTTGAATCACATATTCCAGCACTGCCTGATTTTTATTAGAAGGCAAGTTTTGGATACACCTTTTAAAAGACAAATTCCCTCTGATTTATTCCTTTGCTGCTCGTACAGAATGTGGATATGCCTTTGACAAAGGCAGTGTCTTTGTATTCAGATATATATGCTTTTGCACTTGATCCAAAGCCAAGGCAAATATCAAACAATATGAACCAGATGAATCTACCAGAAGGCAATAGATATTCTTTTCTAGAGTTAGTGTGAAAGATTGTGAAGTTCATCATGTGCTCAGATAAAGTTTCTCTTTAAAAGTAACAATGTTTTAGAATGTCCTTCCTTTGAAAAATTAATGTAAGTGCTGCAATCATAATGTAGTTCTTGAACATATACAGTTAGTTTCTGTTTGGGTGGCTTAGTTTTGGTTTCTTGTTATCCTGATTAATGAAATATTGGGCTTCGTGGCTAAGCATAATGAGGTTGTGTAAGCTAAACCATGTTGAGAGTCTTTTGAGGCAAGGAAGAACTAAAAAGGAAAAAGAAAATCCTTCCCACAACTAAAGCTGAGAGAAAAATAATTTTTGAAGGACATCATTTGAGGTGGTTTAACCACTTTATCAGACATTCATGTGGGAATAGAGAAAAAAGGAGTACGGAAAAAGCCGCCTCTATTTAATGCAGAGCGTGGTAAATTATAATGGATGTTGCATAGGCTCAGATATCAGGTGTCTGACTAACATTTATGAAAGCAGCATAATTCAGACTGAGCTTTATTCTCCTCCATTATGGCCAGCTGTTGGAAAGAAGCAAGGCATGTGTGCAAAGTCTCCAGATGTTTGATGATCGCGCACAACAAGGGGGGCAAAGGAGGGAGATTTACTATTCATTTGATTTCATATTTTCAGATTCTGAATTCAGTTCTTCAGCATGTTTTATGGAATTTTTGTGATTTATTTACTTTTAATGCCATTGCCTCAACATTTATGTATTGCTCGCTTCCTCTTATATGAGTTGTCGTTGCTCCTTTTTCTATTGAACAAGAAGAAAAGAGAGTGAAAGTGATGGCAGGCAGTTGTTTATTTATGCTTTCTAACACTGTAATGAGGTGGGAATTGTCCTCAAGAAGGGACTGTACTACAGAGAGATTCCTCGGGGTCTCGTGGGAAATTTCTGGCAGAATTAAAAATAGACTTGGGGGCTCTGGTGACAGCCTAGCACAGCGTGAGTGACACGTGGACCTGGTGGTGGGAAGATGGCCAAGTGGGAAGTTTGATTCTCACTTCCCACTTTCACGTGGTTGAAAAATTTACAAGTGATGTATTTTACAAGTTTTACAATTTATTCATCTTACAAATTGTTTTTTCGTTAAAATACATTTATGATCTTAATTATGAATTGAATGTTTCTCAGCGAGTAGATTATTATTGCTAGTCAAACAGTTCTGGTTTATTTGATTACTCAGGTGAGTTATATGGTTTTGTTTCTGTTTCCTTTTTGTAAATCCTTCAGCACCAATAATCGCATATGACAATCTTAAAATTATTTTTAGTAAAATTCACTAATTTTTTAGTAAAATTTACTAATTTTAGTAAAATTCAGATACATAAAAATGACTTTGAAACCAGCCCAAGACAGTCAGAGATGTGGCTAAACTGAGCTGCTTTAAACATCTTCATTGTTAAAAGATTTATGGATAATGCAATTGCCTTTAATAAGCTCCTTTGTAGTCTGAATTCTCTGTACCTTCTTTAAGTGCTACATGTTAATATTAGATGTGTTTGTTCTGGTGGAAGGTGAAATACAAAGAGCAGTTCAGTAAGGAAATGAAGAGCCACCAGTACAATCCTCTTGACAGTGCTTCCTTCAAGCAAGCACAGATTGCATCCACCTTGGCAAGTGATGTAAGTGAATTTGCTTTGTATTTTACATGCATTTACATCCTGAAAAACTTAACATTTGTTCTCAAGCAGAATTTCTTCTTCCATCTTATGATTACTCTGAGCAGCAGTCTCTGCTATACAGTGCATCTGTATAGCAGGTACAGCATGTTATCCATTTCTTCTCTGCTTCTGACAAAGCTCTCCTCCAAGGGCCTGCAGAGTTTTTCATAACCATTTTAGGTGAGATTCATCTCGCTTAACTTTGTGTGTCAAAAGTCGTGACTGCTTACTCTGAGCTAATTGCGTTGTACTCGGTCCCTTTGTATTTGGGAAAGAAATAAGCAGGTCTAGAGGGCAAGTCTTTTGACCTGTTGCAGACGTGTGTCTTTAGAGGAGCAAAGTGCTGGCATCTCTCCAGTGGTTGTAGAAGGAGGTTGCATGAGCAGCTCAGATTTGGATGTCTATCTTTTAGACTTCATTCTGCCGGTTGATCTTCTGACTGGTATTACAATGTAAAGCAGTTGCTAGATTCAGCAACGGGTGCCTGCTGCTGGAGCCAGGTTTGAGAAAACATCTATATCAAGTGATAATGCTGTTGGGATGATCTATTTAACAGTGTGTCTAATGCTAAAAATGTGAGCTCTTCTTTGAGGCTGTGATCCCAGATAGCCAAGAGACAAGCCTTCATTCTGTAGTCCTGTGTTTCCAAAGTGTGGGGCACAACCCAACAGGAGCAGGAGAGGCTGGCTCTGGGAAGGGTCCAACAGAATACGTAATTGTTTCCAAAATCTAAATGTTTAGTAAAAAATTAATTGGAGTAATTATTATTATGAGAGATATGCAAATTGGGTATTGTTGATTTGAAGTTTGCCTAAATCAGTGAAGAACACGATACATGTGTGGAGGTGACTAAAGGTATTGGTTTAAAAGATTTATCATCCAAGAGAGGTAAGGTGGCTAGTTTTCTTCCTGTAAAGATGGGCATCCAGCTATCAGAAGTATGGAAAATCCTACTATAGGCTGATAGGAATTTATCTTCTGCTACTTCAATAAGTGATTATCTTTTGCCTTAGATGACTATATTGCTTATCTTTGCTGAAAGCAATCTGTATTAAATAATATGTCCAGGAGGACTTCCCTTTAACTGTTTTATATACAACTTTTTTATCTGGACAGTTAGTGTAATTCCTGAATCAAGAGAAAAAGAACAAGAATCGACAGTGTTTAAAATAAGTAAACTCAAAGTATTGAGGAAGATACTCTTGATTTAAGTTTTTGGGAGGGGATGGGGGGGAGAATAAAAAAGAAAAAAGAAATAATAAATAAAGTGTGATTTTGTTGTAAGTGTCCTTTTTGAGGAAAAGTTTGAGTAGTTCCCAAATACTTGTGCAGTAGAATTAATGCTTTATTGATTTTTTTCTTTTCCTCCAAATAATAGTAAATGACCACCATCTAGTGGCTGGTAGAGAGTGTTCAGGCAAGCACTTAGTGCTTTCTGTTTCTGGATGGCCACACTGTAATATGAAGCTGCAAATTATTTGTTAATCTTTATTTTACATAACCTGAATTCTCTTTCCAGGTGAACTACAAGAAAGATTTGGAAAGCCTACATGATCCAGCCTCTGATCTACCAAACCTGCTATATTTAAACCATACTTTAAATATCAGCAAAATTCATAGTGATGTAAGTTACCTTTATAAGAATGATCTGAAAAATATATGTAGTAAGGAACGTAGTATGTATAGTCACTGTAGAATACATAAATTTTTGGTACTTGCTTTATGGTCTCATGTGTAGTAGACTGTAGGGTTGTAACCATAGCAGTTGGGGGATGTAGTGAAGAAAAAGGGGCTTTTAGCGAGAGATGTTTCAGTTATTAGAACAACTAATATACTAGGTAAGAATCACACAGACTTCTGGTACTTGAGCATTTCTTCTTATATGTCTGAAACCTTGTCTGTTTTTTCCTTTGTTGATCTAAGATACTTCTTTCCTTGCAAATCTTGTTTTGCCTAAGGTCTGACTGTTTTCATCCTCAAGTCTCTGTACAGAAGTGACCGTTACGCTACTTTAATATTTGGACTTCTGCCATAAACAGCCTCTTGAGTGCTAGCTTCCCTTAGAGCTTCTCTGTCTAAACCTTCTTTCCCTCCTAAATGTCTCAGGATTCCTACACTGGATCAGGCGATAGGCACATACTCCCTTCTGCCACATAACAAGACATGCCCCTTGATGGGGCTGGTGGTCTGACATAGGATAGTGATGGGGATTGAAATGGGGAGGAAGAGGTAGGAAACCCCCCCCGGCTTCTCTGCTGAAGCTTCTCTCCTGCTCCAAGAGCACCTATGCTATGTGTGCGATGCTTGTAGGCTGGTTAGCTGCATTTGTCATCTTTACTCCAGAAACCATGGAAGGACCACAGAACTGCTGTGGAAAGGTGTGAGCCAGTGGTGTTGTAAAGGAAGATTGCTCACGGTTGGCAGGCCGTGAGTGCTTCACAAAGAGTTAGCCCTAATGACTAGGAGCATACTGGGTCATATTCTGAGTCAGTGCCTGCTTATGGAAGCTTATGTCTAAAATAATCCAGCCTTCTCATCTGTATTTGATTTTTATGTTGCTCTTAGGTGAATTGAAGCTTGCTTTTTATCTGTCTCACTCTGATATGTGAAGCTAACACTGACTATCCCCTATTGTATGGGTAATAAATGAGTTGATAGCTTTCACTTCCTGCATTCTTCATGTGCATTTGGGCCTAATTCTAGTTTCCTTTAGTGTAAGGTAAGATTGGGATTCTTTTTGCTGTTTAAATGAATACCCTCAGAATGAACTTCATCAGTTTGTCTTCTTATCTCTAATGAGATAGAAACCTGGACTTTTGCTTAAGGCAGCTCGCTTCTTGCAAAATTTATTTCTTTCTGTTGCCCAGGAAGGGTTGATTCATATTGTCTATACCCTCTTGTGAGGAATCCGTAAATACTAAGTCTCTGATTTTTGCATTGTCCAGATGCTGGTGGATATTTTTCCTTGCTGTGAGCAGGAAGAAGAATGCTTTGCCAATCCCTAAGGTCTCCACTAGCTATTTGTCTTCTACAGAAATCCCATTTTCAAAATCCTTCTCAGATTTGACCTCCCCATGTCATCTCTTTGATTTTAACATGGCTTACTCTCCTGCCTTTCTCCATGCTTTTCCAATACCTTCTTTGTATTCTCCTCCTTGTCTCTCTACAGCTCATACCAAATCTTTCTTGAAGTCTGCTTCCACTGTATGAAACTGTCTTCCTGACTGTGCTGTTAACTGATTTCCAAAGACTGATGATATTGTCTGGTTTTTTTTTTCCCTCTGAAACAGAGAACTTCTTGCTAATTCCCCAGTTTTGCTGTTTTCCTGTTGTATACCTTTCTCCTTGAACTTTATGCTTCTCTTCATCTTTTGCATAACATAGCTACACCTGCCGCGGTGTGTCACATTGGAACCTGTATGGTTAATTAAACTCAGAAACTAATGTGGTTGATTGACCTATAATGTAGAAGTGTATGCAACTTTATGAAACACATGTACTATAATACCAATGCAAAGCTGTTATACAAATCAGCTTCCAGGGGAATAAATTCCAACAGTTAGGAGGAAAGCTTGATGGGCATGTTTGGACACAAATAGACTGATTTTGACAGGTTGAACTCATCCTATTTTCATTATTTTGATGAGGAGGAGAGTTTACAAGGTGGAACTTGCCCCTCTTGGTATACATTTAATTCTCTTTGGCAGGAACGATGGAGACATAAAATTTAAAACTTTGATATATGTACATCAGCTAGTTTATTGTTTTGCACATTTTAAATCTGTTCCTATTGCAAAGACTTTGAGATGCTAACGAACTACAGGCTAAATAAAAAAGGAACTTAGATGTGTTTCATTGTAAGGGACAGGGTGAATAACTAGGACTTAAGAGACTGAATCTGGTGCCTGTAGTTTAGTGTAGCAAAAGGTTATGTGATTTACCTCATTTATTTTATAGATTTTTTTTTTTAACTTTTATTCCATTAGTTGAGGAATGGAGTAAAAGTGTGAAGTCAGTATCTGTAGATGGGAGATAGTTTTCATTTGTTCCACTACAGAAGTGGTTTTGTTGTGTGGCATTTATAATTATTTCCACTAGGAGGCAAACGCAGACCATCATATGTGTTCCTTTGCACTTCAAAAGTAAATAATATAGTTTATTTTCTACCAAACATAAACATTTGACTTTTGGATGAGCAGGACAAGCATTTTCTCAAGGAACTTAAAAAAGTTATTTTTTTATCATATTCTTTTTTTAATTTCATCACAATATTTTAAATTCAAATTTAGCAGTAGAACTCCTGAGTTGCGAGGCCTAAAATATAGTTTCTTTTATGCTGTTTCTCCCATAGTTATTTTAAAGGGTATTAAAATTGCAAAACCTTCTGGATTTTGTTTGTGAAAACATTCTTGGATATTTTTTGTTTCAGTATGAATATAAGAAATCATTTAAGCATAACAAGGGCTTCTATCATTTCACCCTGGATACAGCTGAACAAATCCATCACAAAGAAAGTGCAGTGCTTCAAAGTCACGTATACGCAATCATAAATACATCTTGCAAAGAGAAAAATGCAGCATTCTAACAGTGATTAAATGAGGCACAAAACTGCACGACCAATTACAGTGATGTACAGTGCGTATTCCATCAGAAGCACCCCATGAGGAGGGAGGGGAGGTTTTTGCACAACCCAAACCTATTGCAGAAGCCTGACAGTGAAAGAGATTTTTAACACTTTTCTCAAATTCAGACATCGCTATTTTTGAAGAGACAAATAAATCAAAATGACATTACTCATTCTGAATATCATCTTTTGATATGTAGCTATTTGCTTTTCTTTATGGCTTGTGTCAAACATTCCAACATACCCTACACCGACTGATTGAGATGAGTAATGTGTTTGCCCATTTTAATCAGAATTGTGTGTATGAATGAGTTTAGAAGGCTTCTCCAGGTTTCCAAACAAAGTATATTTGCTTTGTGAGTTAGCATAAAGTTATATGTTGGTGTCTTAACCCTGTGTCCTTCAATGTGATTTTACTGCTAGCTTTAAGGTCATGGTCATTGGTAGCTGTGAGGGGAATGTTGGTGCAAGGCCTGACCCTGCCGAGGCAGTAGTTTTCCTTCCCTTTTCCCTCCCACAGGTGCAAACAAAAGTGCATTTCAGAATGGT
Source organism: Haliaeetus albicilla (assembly GCF_947461875.1). Classification (NCBI taxonomy): domain Eukaryota; kingdom Metazoa; phylum Chordata; class Aves; order Accipitriformes; family Accipitridae; genus Haliaeetus; species Haliaeetus albicilla. The sequence goes on along the minus strand of NC_091484.1, from coordinate 59,870,887 downwards.
GCTCCTGAGCCTGAAAGAGAGACCTGCGTGCCTGGCTGTGAAACAGATTTTGTTGTTGTTACAGTAAATGTGTTGTTTAGTGGAAGCATGACAGGGGATCCTATTGAAAAGCTGCCAACTGTTCAGACATAGGCCATTCAGCCAAAATCATGCCATTAGTTTAAGGATTGTGGTTGATGCTCCTCACTCCTGCTGTCTTCAAAGTTCACCATTTTTAAGTCTGACATTTTGAAGCAAAGGAATAAATGACTTTAGAAAAAATTCCTTGTCTAGCTGCCCTATTTCTCCAACAGGTTAAATGTGGGAGGAGTCTTCCAAGTCAACACATCTAAGGAGTATGGCTAAGACAGGATTTGTCTGTTGCCGTGGCAAGCAATCAGATCTCACATTCTCTCAGCTGTTAACAGCCTTTATTTTAATTTTCCTAGGTCAAGTACAAAGAGAATTATGAAAAATCTAAAGGCAGATCAATGCTGGAGTTTGTGGATACACCAATGTATCAAGTTTCAAAGGAGGCTCAAAAGATGCAAAGTGAGGTTAGTAAAAATGTGTGCTTGAATTAGTAAAATTTAGTTCAACAGAGAAGCTAACAGACATCTTGTACTTGGGCTAAGAAATTGGATGAAGCAGATCATAAAGGTTTTATAAATTAAGTATATGGTAGAATTAGTACTGAGTAGTTCTCTGCTATTCTGTAGCTCAGTTCTTCCTTCAAATTTGTTTTTTCTCAGAAGGCTATTGGTGCTCACGCTAGACAGAGATTGTATGTAGCATCATTTAAGTGAGAAGAAGCTCAAGAGATCGTCTAGATCAGAGATTACTAACTTTTTTACTTTTGCCTTTAATTCCATCTTTAATGAGGGAGGGTTGTCAGGTGGGAGCGAGTGAAGCTGCAAAGCCCAGTCTGACCCTGTGCCTTAACTGGAATGTACTCCTGTCCGTTCAGCCTGGGGAGCTCAGCATGGGGGGAAGGAGTGTTCCCAGGCTCCAGAACAGCACTGGCTGCCCTATGCCAGACCATGTTTTTCTAACTTTTTTATTAAAAACTTCCAATGGTGGAGGTTTTGTGACCTCCCAGGCAATCTAGTCCAGTGCTTCACCATCCTTCCTGAGAGTGAGTATTTCCCTGTGTCTCCCTTGCTGCAGTTTGATTCCATTATTTTTGCTGTGTGTCATGGAAAACAGATGATTTCATCCTCTTGGTAGAAACTTTTATGTGTTTAAAACCATTACCTTGTGTGCCATTTGTCTTCTCCTTTCTCTACCAAGCAAACTGTTTCTTTCATAGATCAGGTTAAACATTTTCTTTGGAAATATCAAACATACGTATTTTTGTCTAAATTATGTGTGTCTTGTATAGATAATCTAGGTAATGAAATGAGTAGTAAAGTTGCTTATTAATGTGATAACTAATTAATTTATGGCATCGCTCATTTCTGGGTCTGTTTACAGTGTTCTTTCTGAAATATGCTTGGAAATGCACATGTGTGTACCACTAATTGTTGTTTTTGCTTCAACAGAAAATGTATCGCAAAGATTTTGAAGAAGGGATCAAGGGAAGACCATCAATGGATTTAGACAAGACCCCGGAGTTCTTGCATATCAAACAAGTCACTAACCTTCTGAAAGAGGTAGAGGACTTTTATTTCTTTTTTTTTTTTCTTAAGTTGTAAATGAACAATAAGCAGCATCAATACAAGCTCTTGAGTGCTGAACAACTTACAGTTAACTTGGTAGCTAAATACAAAAGTGACTTCATGAGTAAAAATTGCGACGTGTCATTTTATATTCTGAATAGTCCTGTAGTAAGAAGCGATACTTTTTGAAGTTTCCTTATGAACATAAGGAAATGATAAAGCTCAGCACACCTGAACCAGAAAAACAGAGTTAAATGAACAAATCAGATGACTCTATAGAAAATGGATCATTGGCTGGACATTCCCTCTAAGGGCCTCAGTTTTGGAATTTGTTCCTCCCCTGGGCTCAAATAGCCCAAATTTGGTGACTTGCCAGGCATGCTGCAAAAGACATCTGTTTGATAAGGGTTTGGAGAGGGCCTGGAGTTTTCTTTCCAGATACATGAAGGGGTGGAAAGGAGGATTTCTCTTGGTGTCCAGATGGCAGTTTTTCCTTTTGAGTAATTATTTCAGGTTTGTGATAGTCTGTTGTGGTTATAAGGATGGCTTGAGCTGGCGTAGTCACTTTTAACTAATTTAATTGAAATAATTATCTATCATACATGTTATGGATGAAAATAAAGCAGACCAAAATTGCATAATATAGCTGTGATATTACATAATCTGCTTTAAGCAAATTTTGTTAGAAGGTGCGGGTTTTCTGTATGCCCACTATTTCTTTAAAATTTCTCCAATATTCTTCAGTTGTATGTGGCATTATAAACTAAATCACTTTTTTTTCATAACTGAGAATCCTTCTATCTTTAGTCTTTTTATATTGTTATTCAAAACTGTTTTCATGTTAAGTTTTGAGTATTGGTTGGTTCTACAGATTAGGCTTACTGTTTGACCAAATTTAGAAGTAAATGTTTCTAGCAACATTCATGGTTAGAAATATCAGGGCTGCTAGATATCCTCCATTTGAATTTGGGAGCCAACAGTGCCTTGTTTATATTTATTGTATTAAGAATTGATGTTTTCACTGTGGTCTAGATGAATGAATTGGGGATGCTAGAATTAAAAATCTGTGAGCCTTGTTCCTTTCCTTGTTCTTTAAACAATTTATCCCAGTCTATGCTAGATTTCATATGGGTAAAGAAAAGATTTTCTTTCAGATGTTTCTTCATTATTCATCCTCTAATAAATAATTTATTCTGATAAGCTTGGTTGTCAGGTAGACAAGTGTCAAGCTAGGTCTAGTTTGTGCAGTACCATGCTGTGTGTACATGTCTCATGTGCCTACTGACTAGGGAAAAATGCAAACGCTTGCATTTCATTGAGTTAATCTTGCTGCATGCTGAATGTCCACAGAAGTGGTTAGTGCATGCGGAGTTGCAGATGTGCTGGGGATGTTCATCTTTAAAAATTTTGATGTAACTTCCCTCCATAGTGCTACACGCATTAAGATGTTCCCTAATTCTTACCTCCTCAAGTTTTATGACTCATTACTTAGGGAGTAAACCATGCTTGTAAGCCAGAGGGGAAGAATATAAGAAAATAGAAATGGTATTTTAATGCATAACTGCATGAATTTCATACTATTTTAGATCCACATTCAAGGAACAGATTCCAAAAGCAAAGATTACGTGGGTCAAATTAATTATTATCTTTTAAGATTAGGCAAAATGAAGTATTTCTTCATAGTCAGGGATGTAGCTCAGTATTTTTGCATGAAGGTTCATAATAAACTTTTGATAGATACTGTATGAAACAAGGAGAACCTGGAGTTATTAAAAAATGAATTATTTATTCAATTACTTTTTTTTTTTTTAAGTGCTAGCTGTGTTCCAGCTTATTCTGTTGCTGAATAAGCAATTGTAGACAATTCTGCAAATGTTTCACATTTTATAACAATAAGAACTTTCTTCTCTGGAACTACATTCACAACTCCTTCAGAAGAGATAGCTGAATTTAACAATTCTAAAATAATAGAAGTTGTTTCTTGCTTGCTGTAGGACATGCTTCTGATAAAGAGAAGCTTCTTTAAAAATACCTGGTTTTCTTTTGTTTAAATAAAGAGCTTATCCAGAGACAAAGGTGCTCACTGTGCTTATGACATTTAATACATGATTAGGAGTATTAATTCATGTCTATATAAATCCTTCTGAAAAATATTTTCTTCAATGTTGTTCTAGTTTCTTTGCTTAAAAAAGCCCAAACCAAACCTGGAGATGGGAAGAACAATTAAAGTCCTTACAAAACTTAAAGATCTTGAACTTCAGTAGGCTTACATCAGCTCTCTAGGAATTGGGAAGAGGAAAAAGAACCAGATGTCCACAGGCAGGTTCTAGTGTGCTTTTAATTTTATACTGAACATTTGAGTACTCTGGAGGCTGCAGTTGCTAAATGTTGATAGATCAAATCAGTGCTGTTTCTGAGGGGCACAGAAGTGATATGGTAGGAATATTGCTTCTACATTATAATTCATCAAGCAGTCGTTTTAACAGGTCCTAGTATAGTGTTCAGGGCATCCATCCTGATTGTGATGCCATTAGTGGAACAACGGTAAAAACTGCAGCACAGCATATATTGGTCTGTAAAAGCAAATGCTACTGCAGTGAAAATGTAGAGAGGCAGCTGAGGCTCCTAAACAATGTGCTAGCGCTGTATAGGAGAGGACTATTTTTCAAGAGCACAATGGGAAAATACTTGACTACATTCAAACCTTTTCACTTTTCAACATTGTATCTTTTGATTTCATAATTTTCAATTCTATTTTAACTCTGAAACCTGTACTTCTGCTGATTCATATTTCATAGAAATTTCAGAGAGACCCTTCAGATATTTAATAAGTGGCATTTCTTTTCAAGATCTTGCACACAATATTAAGTGAGAAATCTCTCTTTTTTTTTTTTAATCCTTAGAAAGAGTATAGAAAAGATTTGGAAGAAGGGATGAAAGGAAAAGGAATGACAGTGTTTGAAGATACACCAGATTTGATTAGAGTGAAAAACGCAGCTCAGATACTAAATGAGGTATGTTATGCTAGTCGAGGTTATCGATGTCATAGAAAGTTCACTCTTTATGTGGTACTCGAATGAAAATATTCAATTCTTTTTTTTACATAATCTACAATGAAATAAATAAGTATTGAAGCTAAGGCTGTTTTTGTTTTGCTTTGAGAATATAGAAAAGCTCTGGAAAAAAACCAACTTATGACAAATCTTTCAGATTTTCAGGCAATTAAAAGGTCAATGGAAATTGTTGGTGGGGTCAGTAGACACAGCATGTAAAACTGGGTTCATTTTTCTATCTATTTATTTGTTCAGCTAGTATAATTAATACTGTAATGGAAAGAAAGTTGACTGTTAATGGACTTGTAAAGAAAAGTCAATGAAATGATTTTGTGTTTTTTGGAATCACTTACCTGTTGTCTGAAAATAAATATTGGTAATGACTGCCAGACATCTTGGGAAGATCTTTTATCCAAACAAACTATTCTACTTGTGAAAACCTTCTTCCAAAAGTAGAGTTGCTCCTGAAGAAATGGATTTTCTTAAGCTTGCGGTTCATCCAATGCAAACAGACAGGTGGAGGCTCCTTCCAGAGCATATTTTTAGAACTGAACTTTGATATTAACTATGTTGGTCTAAGTTGCTCTGGAAGCACCTAAGTGTGCGATCTGCTGCATTGTGAAGGGCTGGGAGTGGAAGACTCCTTGATCTGTGTACTGTCTCTTGAAGACCACCCTGGGGAGCTCAGGTGCTTGGCAAGCCTGTGTGCTCAGCAGAGCTGCAAGCTCCAAAGCTGGCATGGCTGCAGCTCCTGTAGATGAACTTGCACAGGCTGTCTGGGAAGTGGCAGTGGGGCTGGAGAGGGTGGGGAGGGAAGGGGAAGCTCGTGCTGCACGTCATGCCTTTGGGGAGTCATTCTTCCAGAGTAATACATATATTTACTTTAGATATTTATTTATTTTAGATTCATTTAATATGTGTGTGTGTACATTTATGTTTATTTGCATGCATATACATACATAGCCATAAGAACCAGAGGGAGTGCCATACATAGGGCCAAATCCGGCCACTGTAAAGAGGTGCAGGAATATATAGCTGTAACTCCCAGGATTATCTTTTCCTTGGTGTTTTACACAATATGAAGCTGGGAGGAAACATCTGCCATTCCACCTTTAGCAGAGAGGAAGTGAGGGATAATGTCTTCTCTCAGGTTAACTTATAATATTTGTAAAAAACTGTGGTTTGCAAAGTAGAGAGGCGTTTTACCACGTTTATTTCCACATCAGAGTGAGACAGAGATGGAAGACTGAAAGTCTTTTTGCTCTTGTCCTTGTAAGTGTATTGCATTGAGTAGAAGGATATTTTCCTTCTCTTTTCTAACTAATGTACAGCCTAAAAATAATTAACAAACCAGAAAAGTAAGAAGAAATTTTTTAATTATATGTATTTATTTTGACCGCCCCACCTGTTTTCCACAGGCAGAGAAAAACTAGAATAAAAAAGAGTGATTACTACTGTAGCAGCAAAAATAGCAGTGCCTGAGAATCTTTTAATTTATTAAAAAAAAAAAAAGTACAACTATTGTATACAATATTTCAGTATTACATTTTAATATCATTTGCTGATGAACAAGAAATATATCCTTGCTTGGATAAGCTGAAGATGAAATATTCATTTTGTTTCCTGGTTATTGGTTATTTATAATTTATGTTGTGAGGAAAAAGCAGCAATCATGGATGAGTACTGCCACTTGCCTAATGGCTGTGGTTCAGGAAAGACCTATTAAATGAATAAATTACAACTTCCTGCTCTGAAAGTTCAGTGGAAACAATTCTGTGTGGTATTGAATTTCTAACATGTAGTCTTTTCATAAATAAAATATTTTCTTACAAGTAAAATGTGTTTCGATTATGCTGCCACCAAGTACCAGCTTATTATACTATGGTCTGCAGAGCTAAACTTCTCCTTTACCTTAGAGGATAATTGTAGCAAGCTGTATGGACTGATTCTCCCCACCCTCTGCCAAATTAAAAATTCAGTGGTAGAGTTCTGTACATTCAGTGAATATCTCCTCAAGTTTTTCTCCTGTAGTTTGTTATGTATTTTCCTGACAAAAGCTTACCAAGAGTCTTGAGAGTTGTGACTCTGAATTTGAGATTTTTGATTGACTCTAAATCTCGAAATTGGATCTCTTGTGCAAAAATCTACCTGTAACTCTCTGGCTATTGTGAATATAATGTATAAAGTTTTATCTTCACAGAAACAATACAAGAAAGACCTGGAAACTGAAATTAAAGGGAAGGGCATGCAAGTTGGTCCAGACACTCCTGAGATAAGAAGAGCCAAGAAAGCTTCTGAAATTGCAAGCATGGTCAGTACTGTAGCTGGTGCAAGCTTTCCGTCTGACAGAATGCAACAAATTAATTGACAGTTCCAGGAGGTGACCAATCCAGGCAGAAGCAATGCCACAAATTTCACCAAATACCTAATCCGTTGAGCTGCATAGTCTAAAAGTTGCATAATCAGCATTCGGGGGAAAGTTAAGATTTCCCAGAACTTTGACTTTTCCATCATCTTTTGCAGGTTGCACTTGTTCCTCATGAACCACGCCTGGCCTGGGCTGTGTTCCGTAGCTGCGGGCCTACTGCTTTTAGGTCTGAATAGCTCTGCTTGTTTAGTTAGGGCCAAATGATAAACAGAGTTAGAGAGATGCTAAAGGGTTATGACCCCAGTCTTGCAAGGCGCAGCTGAGGGAGAAAGTCTCACCTACATGTGTCTGTGATTGTGGCTGCCAAAGCTGCAAAGACAGGTAGATGTGAAAGGCTACATCAGGTTTGAAGTAAGCAGTCTATTAAAAGAATTTTTTAACTGGTCAGCAGCTACAGCATAGGTGTCTTGTAGGTAGGTCCTACACAGGTAATGCTGTTGAATCAAAAGTTATTTGGTGTTTTAAGAATGCCGTTCAGTGGAATCACACAGATTAAAGGAGGAACAATGTAAGAATTTGGCTGTCAGACATGTATTTCCATTGCTATTCTTTTCAGAAAGAATACAAGAAAGACTTGGAGAAGGAAATTAAAGGAAAAGGAATGGGAGTGGGCACGGATACTCCTGATATACAACGAGCCAAAAAAGCTTCTGAAATTGTAAGCCAGGTGAGTACATAATGAGTCTCTTAAGATTACTTTGGAAGTAAAACACAATGAGATGTTAAAAACATAAAATGTTCTCAGACATACTTGGGCTAAAAGGAATAAGCAGTGCACAATAAAAACATTAAATTAAAGAAATTGAAGAATTTATTTTAAAACCTCACCAGTGCTATAAGAATAACTTTGAAGACAGCATGTACAAATAACTGTAGAATTAGTTATGGTTTTTTTTTTTTCCTTCTTTTTTCTTCAGAAAGAATATAAAAAGGATCTGGAGACTGAAATTATAGGAAAAGGGATGCAAGTTGGCCCATATATTCCTGAAATACAGCGGGTCAAAAGGGCTTCAGAAATAGCAAGCCAGGTAGGCACAGTTCAAAGGCTGAATGTTTTAATTATGTGTAACAATGAGTGCTTGACATACATTGCTCAAAATACTATTTCTGTAGCTCTGTAGAGGCTTTCACACCTGTATTAAATTAATTTACATGTAGTAAAAAGTCTTACTGCCTGATTCTTATTTGTATTCGGGTGTGCCATGCCATGTAAATTGAAATGAATTGCTTACATCCACTTGTAGGTCTTTTTACATTACCGAATGAGAAGGTTATATATATCCTGACAGTGAAGGGAAATAGTACAAAGTATATGAGAATATATTACATATATATATATATATAAAAAATATATTTTCTGTGTGGGACACAGTGTCAGATGTCCCACACAGACAATGATAACAATAGCATGGAGGAGAGAGGTTGAAATAAATACTGTACAAGGATGTTGAGGCTTATCCGCAATAAGCATCTTCTGTTGCATTTGGATATTCTGAGCTCAAGAAAGCAGGAAATAGACATTTTAAAATTATTTTTTCAGAAAATGTACAAAGATGAAGCAGAGAAGATGCTCTGTAACTATTCTGCTGTCCCAGACACTCCAGAGATGGAGAGGATAAAAAGTACTCAGAAAAACATCAGTTCAGTGAGTAATAGTGCTTCTCTCTTTGCTTGCAACTTCTCATATATTTTTCACTTTAAATAGGCTCTCTTGTGCTGTGGCATGAAATAGGGAACTTATGAGTAAATGTCCTTTAAACCATTTGCATAATTTTCCTGGCAAAAGCTGTATCACTCATTTCTTTCAGTAAAAAAAATACCCAGCTTTTCTAGGTGTGACACTTATTTTGAATTGCTAAACCACTTATACCACCTTGCCAAGCCACAGTTATTTTTAAATGAAGTTGTTTTTTCTTTTTCCATCAAGCCCCAGGAAGTACTTTATTTAAAAGGACAAAAAAATCTAAGGCTTGTTACTGTGCATATAAGATTTTTCATCTGTTTCCTATCATATGTACAGAACATCAAGATTCAAGTATAAAATTAGAACAGATCATGTTTCATAAACATATATGTCTAATGATTTTAGGTTATAACTGTATACTGGATATATTTTTTAATTTTATGCTTGATTTAAGTTTCAGTTTATCCCTAAATGTAAGTTATGAGCTTAGATTTCTAAAATTGCCCAGTTTGGGATGCATTCAGTTCCATTTCCTTTTTGGGCCCATTAATTCTGCTGTTTGTAATTCTGGCTTTGCTTGTAATAGAGAAGAGGAGGAGTAAATATAGCCTCCGGAACCAAAGGCTGTCCAGTTAGTGTCTGTTTTTTATGGCAGACTAAGTAATACTAATAAAGGCAGTGATTTGAGAGAAAGGAATATAAGTTACTGAAATATTTTAGTATTATCTGACACAGATGTTGTTCTTTAACTTAGAGATATTCTCAGCTTCTCCAGCTCTGCAGAAGTACAAGGTCAATTAGTTTCTCTCAGAGGTGTTTACCTCCAGCTATCCCGTATCACTGCAGATTCACTGGGGGAGTAAGAGCCTGTGGGGAGAGAAGAAAAGTCTCTGAGGCTGCTCTAGGCAGTGGTCTCTCCTGTAACTGCCAGCCTTTACCTGCTCCTTTTCTTCCTTCAGATGAGAGCAGTTGAAAGTTACATCCTTCTAATAGGAGCTGTTGACATGCTCACTGGCCCCAATTTTTGTTTCTTATAGTCTGTGGCCTCTTAGTTTTGAATGGCGCTCTGCTGCACGGTGGGACAGTGATTAGCACTGTATCTTATGTCACTGGCATCCTAACGTGCTACACCGAAACTCCATGTAACAGAGGGGATCCAAGCTAGCCTCTACTAATGTGCTTTCCTCCCTGCTCCAGTCTTTGATAGCTTTTGATGAAGTCCTCAGATAGGTCAGTGGGTCCGGCAGTGCAGACTCACTAACAGTTAGATACCAGGAATATAATAACCTTCCACTTCTTAATTAAGCCTTGACAAGCCTCTGACACATCTGAACCCCTTGCAGCCCTGTAGGCCAGTCTGAACTTTCAGTGCCAAGGCTGACAAATATTCTCTTTGCTAGTGTACTGGATAATATGAAATTAAGGTATTTTGTCGTTGAGGTGATTTGTATTTGCTTTATTTTGTGATCCTTTTTCTGTTTCTGAACTGGATCCTCCAACTGTAGGAAAGCAGTTTATAGCTGTGATTGAATGAGCATTTTTTTTCTTTCTCTGTTTTAATCGTTCAGCATTCTGTGCAATTTAGATTATAAAGGTAAGTTACTTTTTACTAAGTTGAGATATAGCTGGGAGCAGCCCCAATATAAAACAATTAATGACCCCTAATAGGCTTTTGATTTTTGGATTTTGTCTCAAGTATTTTCCTGCCTTAAGGGACAAAAGAAGTGACTAGCTCTGCAGATAAGATCAGTGCTGCTTCTAGCTCACTAGCTCATTTGGCAGATGATTTACAATAGGATATTTATTGCACAGTCATCTCTTTCATAGAAAAATTCCCAGCTCCAACATTTTTTACCACTCCCTCCTTAGTGGAGGAGAAAAGTATATTTTAGTTCAGTCCACTATGTAAATCTTTCTACCTTGTACTGACATGCTGGTGCAGAAGAATTTTCAAGTTCTTACTCTTAAACTGTCTCTGTTCTTACGTGGTAAAACAAAGTTCTAAATTGTTAAAGGTTTTCTGAATATATAAAAAATGAGTTGTGGACGTAAATAATTCATTCTCCTCTAGAATATTTGGCAGTAGTAGTCACCCTAGGTTACAGAGGGCTTCAAGGAAGTAGGAGAAATGCATCAAGAATGATGTTTTATTGTTTAAGGTTTATTGATAGGAAAAAAAAAGTTAAATAAATCTTGGTTTAAGAAAGGCAGAAATACTAAATGGTAAAGATTTATTTTACGAACTCCAGGATCAGACTTTTTTTTACACTACTAGCCTGGAAATACTTACTGGAATGGCAACAGCTGTGACACCAAATACTGAAATTCAAATAAAACTTCTTAAAGAGTTTTGCATCGTGAACTGGTGCTCCATGGTTATTTAAATTATAGCCACATTTGGAATTTGTGGAACAGTTATTTACTGTCTCTTTCAGTAACTTTGAATGATTGATTCTACTGATGCGCTTTGTGTTTTATCCTTTACTGAAACAATTGAAATAGAGAGGAGAATTATATAAACAGCATGTGTATCTTTTAAGAACTGAGCTTTGTTTTTAGATGCAGCCCTCAGCTTTCTGGCTTGAACCCAGAAGTAAAAAATCATGTGACTTGAATTGTAGCTCTGACTGTTCTGGTTATTTTATCATGAATATGTCAATTTTCTAGTTCGTTAAATTAGAAATAATAATATCTAATCATTTCTCAGAGTATTTTAAGATCTGAAGAGTAAAAAAACCTATTCAAATCTTGCATGTACATGCACGTTCAATTACATTGAAATAAATGAGATTACTCAAGCACAAAGTTGCGTTTGTAAACATTTATAGATTATGATCTGAATTTTAATATTATTTCCAAAGTTAAAACTATCATTACAAATACTTACAAATGTTTGAGGTCAGTCTAAAGGATGATAATAGATTATCTGAGTTACAGTTGAAAACAAACAGAATGTTATTATAGTTACTGATAATTGGTCTGATTTATGAAAAATTCAAGTATTTGCTTTCTTAGCAAGATTTATAGTCAGACCAATTTGGAACTTGGAAAATTGCCCAGCCCTTTTATGAGAACTTGTACTTGCATTGCTAACAGTCTCATAATTACTTTTTCTTTTGGGGAAATGAAGGTGTTTTATAAGAAGGAAGTAGGAGCTGGCACAGCTGTAAAAGAGACTCCAGAGATTGAAAGAGTAAAGAAAAATCAACAGAATATTAGTTCAGTAAGTGTTATTAACATTAATTATTCTTATGTGAGTAAATGGTGGTTAAATTTTTTTTCCATGTTGTTTACTAAAAATTCTATGTTGTGATATCACACATCTCATTCAAATACGACCTCACTGGATTTTGGATATAGAGCTCCATTCTAGTAGAGTTAGAGCTCCACTCTACTGTAGTTCTTCTGTGTCCAAAGGTAGAGCTTAAAATTGAAGCATCATGAAAAATAGGAGAAACTTTTAACTAAATATTTGAGGAAAAAGTTTTGTCTTTCAAGAATGAGAAACATGAAGTGTATTTCCTAGTATGAGAAACTGAACAGCAGTTGTAATTTGCAATTTAGAAAGATATCATATCACAAAAAAGAAAAACTGTAAAGTTCCTGTAAAGTCTGCATATATTACATAAGGGTTGGTACAGTTTGCACTTCAAGAAGAGGAAAACTATGTCCAGACTTGAGCTGTGTGAAAAGGTGGAGGGTTTGTGCCTCTTTATGTGCTGATGACAAGTTGATCTGTGGATCTGATGAGAGACTGGTTCTGACCTGATGTTGTTTATCTATGGATGCCTAATGTCTTTGGCACTTTAGTGGGCAACTAAAAATAAAATATCAAAATGAGAGTTTATTACAAGTAGAACATCCTTTTCTGATAAATACATGGTAAAACTTGGAAAAAAGTGGAAAAGTGACTGCCAAGCAAGAAAACACTTGTAGCTGCATTGTTCACTTGTTTGGAATTTTTGGTGTGGAGTCCTCTGGGGCCATTTTTATGTTTGTCACATGATTTTTCTCATGATTAGAAACTTTTTTTAAAAATAAAATTGAAAGTAATGCATAGACATGACACTAGATTGTGTTTAAATATTAGTTGAAATCCAAATTAGGGACTCTGGACACCTATTCCACTAGAATTTCCTTGTTTACCGGGTAGTGTTAAATACTGCATTTCCTAATTTGAAGATTCAGTGCAAGCTATCATGTGTTCTAAATCCTGAAATAGTGTTTCTGGTTGGAAAGCTGTAGGTCTTCTTGATTTAAGGGTGGGGTTTTTTCATTGTTGTGTTTGTTTTTTCCCCCCCATCCTGTGCAATTATGTTGTTTTTGTTTTTTTTTTTTTAGCCAGATTTGTACTGGTGTTCTAGAAACAAAAACTTAATCTCTGTTACCTACTTGATTTCCAGTTGCCACAGACATTTATTTTGAGAGTAGTCACACACACACACGCGCGTGTACACACACACACAGAGGCTTATTAGGAGTAGTCTAATGCTTTTTCTCAATACCTTTCAAAATGAAATGGAAAAATAGCGTACAGTGCTCTTGCTATTTTAGAAATCCTAAACAGTGGTGAAGAGGGGAAAATGAAAGGTGGATCAGTATGCTAGTAAACACACTTGAACAAAAGTGTATAAAGAGAAACACAAAATGCATTAGTGGTTTAGCAGTGTGATGTAAGTAGCATGGCCTTTACCTTGCTAGTCTGTGTGTAGAGTTAATATTTTACAAAAGGTATTTTATTACATGCAGTGTATTTGAGATTACTTAAGTCTTGTATAATATTTATTAAAAGTGTAGAATGCCAAATTTAAAGGCAATGTGCGAGAAAGTTTTAAATTATATGTCAGTAAAACGGAAATTATATTGTGCAGTAAGAGTGAAATTATATTGTGTAATTTACAGGAGTCCCAGAGGGAGGGGTAAATTACACCAATTTTGACTCCATTAGATTTAAACATTTTACACATATCTTTGAATTTAGCCAGAAGGACTTAGGACAGCTTTAAAATTGTTTGCTGAGCTAAATGATACTATGGAATGTGAAGCGCATCTGCAGTGTAAAAAAACCCAGAACACCAAACCAAAATAACACTCACTGTACAACCAAACCATGCAAAAAAGTCCATTGCATCATGTTCTGAAAGTGATCAGATTCTTCCAGATGACTTATATTGGAGGCAAAGATCAGAACGGTCTGTTTTCAAATCCTAAAAACAAGGTGGTGACAGCCAAGGGGGGTGAGCTCATCTCACCTGTTGTGGTGATTAGTTTTGAAGCAGCAGCCTCTTAAATAGTTGGAGTCAAGATCTCACAGAACTTTAAAAGCAAACATCAGACCCATGGACTGTAACTGAATCTGAACCAAGAAGCTACAAATAACTAAGAATTTTTTAAAAACTTGTTTATATTGAAGGACAGGCAGGGCTGGACACAGCACCCGGAAGAAGTCTTTTGGGGGAAGATTGTAGTTGTGTTTTTATTTGTGTGAAATCCATGAGGAAACCCCTGTGATATGTCAGTCAACACCACAGAGCTGGGGTCTGATTAAAACTCAAGCAATGGACATTTTGAAGCATTTTAAGGATTGGTAGCACTGCCAATTCTTAAGCTTACCTAATAGTCTCTGTTAAAAGACCCCCTTTTCCAGTGGCTTAGTACTTCTGCCAGTCCTAAACTGTCTGAACTGAAATTTTCCATTCCTGCTCTGTGTTTTGGGCTGGTTTGGTTTTATTTATTTATTTATAAATTTCAGCCAAGGCAGCTTCCAAGTATGAGCTTAGAGAAAAACAAGTTGTTTTGTCTGTGTAAAAAAATTTGGCACTCTCCAGAAGTACCATGTCTTGGAGAAGAGAGTTGAAAATTATCTACTAAGTGACATTTGGTACAGTGGATTTGGAAAAAAAAGGCCAGGAGTGAGGAACTGAAAATGTGGAAGGACTTGGTCAAAGCAGACGGGCCCAGTGTGGGGAAAGACGGGCAGAGTGATGTGCTCCTGTGCATAGGTGCTTCCTTCCAGAAGAGCTGAAACAGAACCCAAGGTTGTTTAGACTCATCACTCCCTCACTGTCAATGTGTGTCTGAGGTACCCTTGGTCAAATATTTTCCCTTTCTTTAATGATGGTGTCCACGGAGGTAGCAAGCTACGGTTGTTCTCATGGGTTTGTGCAGTCAATCTAAACAAACCACAAGGGGCTTAAGATGAAGGCACACGAAGGAATGTACATTTCTAGTTTTTTAAATCATGAGAAATTGCCTCCTCAAGAGGTGCCTTTAGGGAGTATTAGTAAGGTCACTAAGTCAATACTCAAAAGCAAGAACCTGACTTCAAGTCCCTGTGTCTAGACCTGATGATCCATTGCCAAAGTGTATGATTTTATACTTTGCCACAGAGGCGGATCTGCTCTGGTTTTCCATTTTGCAAACTACAGTTCAATGGGAATTCTCATTGGATGCAGGTGCTGTATAATCCTATGGTTTTTAAAATTATGTAGCCAGATTAGCTGTTACTTGTCTGTGCTCTCTAGTAAAAATAGTACTCTTCCTTGTCACACTTCCCTTTTTCCTCATTTCACTGCAAAATTAGTGAATTAGTGTGTGTGAAAAACTCAGATGCTTTAGTGAGGAGCAACATAGAAAAGTTCCTGAAGAAATCAGTAATTCTGCAATCAAAGCAGGACCTTAGAGCAGTTAAAGAAAAAAAACCCACATCAGTCATGGTCTGCATGCAAACTACTCTCTAAGTAAGGGTCACTGATTATGTGTAATGAATGAGGCAGAATTCTCTTGAGAAAAACAGTTTTTGGTAATAGATAAAGAAGATTATAAAGCACTTAAACAGGAAGAGAGTGAAGTAGTATAAAATATATTAAAAGCTGTATATGGAGCATATTTGTACAAGGGGCAAAACTAAGGTTACATTTAAGTTAATTGTGTAATTTTCTGATTTTTGTGTCCTTGATTTTGCAGCCTTAAAATGTATTTAACAGAAGTTTTGTATGCCACATTAATATAAAACTGTATAAATTGATTCATTATGCTGTTCCCTTGTTCTTAAAGTACTTTTCCTTCCTTGAGTCTTGCTAATGAAAAATGTTTCCACCTATTATGTACCCCCCGCCCCCCAATTTTGAATGGTTTCGTGAATTTTGGTGTTTTATTACCATTGTAAAGAAAAAGAAAGCATGCCATATCACTGCACTGTGTCGTGGTTTAACCCCAGCCAGTACCTAAGCACCATGCAGCCGCTCACTCACTCCTCCCCCACACAGTGGGATGGGGGAGAGAATCAGGAAAAAAAAAGGTAAAACTCCTGGGTTGAGATAAGAACAGTTTAGTAGAACAGAAAGGAAGAAACTAATAATGATAACAACAATAATAAAATGACAATAATAATAATAAAAGGATTGGAATATACAAAACAAGTGATGCACAATGCAATTGCTCACCACCTGCTGACCTATGCCCAGTTAATTCCTGAGCCCCCCCCCCCAAGGCCAGCTCCCCCTAGTTTATATACCGGGCATGATGTCACATGGTATGGAATACCCCTTTGGCCAGTTTGGGTCAGCTGCCCTGGCTGTGTCCCCTCCCAACTTCTTGTGCCCCTCCAGCCTTCTTGCTGGCTGGGCATGAGAAGCTGGAAAATCCTTGACTTAGTCAAAATGCTACTTGGCAACAACTGAAAACATCAGTGTGTTATCAACTTTCTTCTCATATTGAACCCCAAAACATAACACTATACCAGCTACGAGAAAGAAAATTAATGCTATCCCAGCTGAAACTAGGACACACTGTAAAGGATGGCGTGGTCTACAAGTATTTTTAATTTATGGTGGCATAAGAGATTTGAAGCTGAATGTGCTGAATACTGGACAGGTATTTAGTAACAGACAGTAAGACACAGATAATGCACAGATTTGTCCAAGATGAGCCTTTTGGATAGCATATGGAAAACCAGAAAATATGATGCCTTTCTTTTTAGTACCACATCCACCTAACCTTACAATTCTTTCTCAATAAGTTGAATTCCAGTTTTGGTACCTATGCTGTATAATTGAAGAAATTCTAGTTTTGTGCATCTTTCAAATTATGGAGTCTACCATATCCAAACATACTGCTGTTTAGAAGAGATTAAATGTGGCAAAAGCAACAGTAAATATCTGACAGCATCTTCAAAGGCATCATACATCCAAACATCTGCATCGTCCCTGATGGGCCTGTGTGTGTTTTTAGAGAACTTGAATGAGACTTTGAAGTCATCCACCCTTTTAAGAAGGGTGAAGTGTTTGGTTTCTGAAATGGACTGATAGACTCCGTAGCAAGATAATAGCAAGACCAAGTCATTGCCAGAGTGATGCAGATCTCCAAGTAGTATATGCAGCATCCCAATTATCATGAAGATAGCCACAATCCCATGTGATGTATATTCCCACTGTAAGAGTTTTAGGATACTAGGCTTGCTACATGCACTCTCTGCTGCATTGTATCAAACAAGATGCATTGGAAACCCTAGCAGCCTGTTTCAGAAATTAAATATAACTGTTCCTTTTCAGGTCAATAGTGTTGGTAGGTGTGGTCTAGCTGTGCAGTATGTGTAAGGGAGAGATTACAAAATGTTTGTTGTGTTGTAGTGCATGTCTGTATCTACTTTAAATTGCTAATATTTTGTAATATTTATTGTGCAGATTAAATACAAGGAAGAAATTCAGCATGCAACAACTATTTCTGATCCACCTGAACTAAGGAGAGTTAAGGAAAACCAGAAGAATATTAGCAATGTGTGCCCCATTTTCATTGCTTGCACACTTCTCTCTGCTGTATTAAATACGTTTGTGCCTCAGTGAATACGCCTGTGTTGTTTGTGCTAGTTCTTGTTTGTCCACAAAGACTAATTTAATCAATTAATGGTAAAATAATAACTCCTTAGCCTTGCACTTTGATTAACATCAATGAGAGTGAAGTATTCCTGTTGAAATACCAATTGTCTGTGTCTGAAATAGAACTGCAAGAGGGTGAGTACTAAGTATCGTGTGGAAAGATGTGGGTGTTTATTAAGGAATGGTGTTTTCCATCCAAATGCAGTGTGCTCTTCAATGATGTCTAACACACTGTTGTATTTCTGTTACTTGGAAGCCTCGGTGTAATATCTTCTGCCCTGTCTGCTAGGTTCAGTACAAAGAACAGCTCTGCAAAGCTACGCCTGTGAGTGTCACCCCTGAGATTGAAAGAGTCAAGAGGAATCAAGAGAATGTCAGCATGGAAAGTTGCTCTCGTTTAATACTTTGTATGATTTTTGGGTGCAGAGGATGAGTACAAAGTTCTGCCTCCAGAAGCTGTGCCTTTTCGTTAGTTAGGTGTGGACTTAGTAATGGAATTACATGAAAACCTTCTTTTAGGAAGCAATTGTGAAAAGCCATTGCTTGGTTTGGGAAACGGCATGTGAAGCATCACATATTCGATTAAAGAAATGGCTGCAATGTTTTGAAATTTTACTCTCTGTCTTGGATATTTGCAGGAAATCTTGACAGATTTTTTTTTTAACAGACTACCCTTTTCCAGCTTTTTTTTTCTTTGCTTTGTAAAAAATTGGCTACAGTTCTACTCAAACTCCAGCTCTCTTACCTGTCTCTTTCTGGTTCCTCAGTAACCTTCCTATCAGAGTTTAGTATTTAATGGCTGACATAACCATTAGAAAGTCATACTTTTTGCAGGAGCACAGGGGAGAAGGTAAGGGTTTTTGGAACACACTGCTGCCTTCCTGCTTTGCTGAAGTTGTACCTTGTTAGTGAGTCTTTGGGAGACTAGCCATTCTCCTCACTGGCAACTGCTATCAGCAGCTGTATTTCCTGGGGCTACAAATAGTGTTTCCCTGGGGTGTTTTCTGCCATGTTCCTCAAATTATTTTAGAGTTACAATTTTCAAGAATACTGTCCCTCTAACTTAAGTGTATGCTATTTATTCCTGCATTTATGTTGCTATATTTAGCTCTCCTAAAATGCACGCTGTTCAAAGAAACCTGTTTTCCCAAGTGATTCAAACCTGTCTGGGTAGTTGTTCTACTCACATCATTGTTTACCTCTCACCAATTTTTGTGTTGTGCAAATTTCATTGGAAAGATTGAATTCTCTTTCGGGTCACTGGAATAGCTTTGGGTGAAGATTCTTCAACTTCAGACATTTCTAGAAACATTAAGTCTTGAATAATCATTTTATCCTTACAAATGTTAGTTTGCAAGTTTAATCCATTTGATAGCTTACTGTCATTTTTATAAAATCTTAATTTTTCAGTTGGAATATGTTGATATGGACAGACCAAAACTGTGTTGTGTGGGAAGACAATACCTTGAACAATATGTATGTTAATGCCACAATGCACTGTAAAATTAGAAGCATGATGTGTCAGTACAGTTATCCTTGTCACAAAACCAAGAGCTTACTGAAAAAAAAAAAGTTTGTGTGGAAACGTTTATTTTACATAAAACTATATGGATTGGCATAAATCATGCAAGAATCTCTAATTATTTACTAAATGTGTACCATATCTGACTTCCCAGTATTTGGGGACAGGGTTAACATTAGACTGATTGGTCTGTCAATGCCACATCCTATCCTTTATCCTCTTTAGATACTGATCCTTTAGTGTGCATTTGGTATATTCATCATTGCTACAAGTGTATTTTGTTAAAAAGTAATAGAGGGGATATTTCCACAGTACATTTAAATAAACACATGGTGAAATTTAGGCAGTTGGATTCAGTTGGAAGTTGTCTGATATATTGCACCCCCTGTGTTTAATCACCTTTGAATATATAGAATATAAAAGTTAGAACACGGATGGTATCCTTATGGAATCTCTATGTCTGGACAAATATACATTTACAGTGGGCATTGCTGAAATTCAGTTTTTTCATTTTCTCTGCTTGACTTTACTGCATTATTTGTGGCTTACCCCATTCCAAATATAAGATATCCCTCTATACTGCCAAAGACCTGTGTGGTGAATGTCAAGATGTTGTGTGCCTATGTGTGTATATATCCACACAAATGCATTAATAAGACAACTATACAGAAAAAATTCAAAGTTATGCTTCAAAAATCAAGTTTTATAACCTTTAATAAACTTAAAATGCATTTTAGCTTTTCAGTTGTTTCCTGGATGACCTTTTAAATCATACATTTTAATGTAATACAATGTGATATTGCTTTAGCTGAAATAGTATGTACCGTTTTATTCTGTTAAATAATAGGTTCACTACAGAGAGCAGCCTGGCAAAGCTACTGCTATGAGTGTCACTCCTGAGATAGAGAGAGTCAAGAAGAATCAAGACAATATCAGCTCGGCAAGTTGTTTGAATCTTTTTGTCATTTAGATTTTCAGTCATTGTAGGAATATAACAAGGATATGCTTTTCCATTTAGATTTGATGTGTCAAATCCAACTGCATCATATACTAAACGGATTTTTTTTATCCTTTGAGTACATGCACTGCACATATGGGCAACAAAAAATACTCAAACCTGCCTGATTATGCTTGCAAAAAAAGTAGGTGGTTGTGTTGGCACCAGTATTTTTCAAGGAGAGAATCAGTAGAGGTCAGTCATTCTTTCAAGAATCTTTGTCTCTTGTTACCAAGTTTTAGTTGCTAGATTGCAGGAGTAAATTACAGTAAAGAACAAAGGAAATGAGAATTTAACTTTAGTGCAAATTTCATTTTTTTATGATTTAAAGCATGGAAGCATATAGTCATCCATTTCACTCTGTGACATACCAGCTATGTTAGAGCTGAGTAGTCCTAAATAGATCCTATTACTAAACACTAAGGAGTAAAATACTATATTTTTCTTGGCTTTTGTGGAAATACTTACTTTTTTTTTTTAAATCACCATGATAGTGGTGTAAGAAGCAGCAGGCAGTTCTAATAAGAAGCAAAGAAAAAGTCAAACCAGCATGGCGAAGTAAAGGACCAGACTAGTCACACTGCAGTCTGTGTCCTCGACAGTGAAACAGTATCAGTGACAAAGCCCCTGCAGATGGCAAATAGAACAGGTTTCATGCAGAGCCACTGTCTCAAGGTGGCAGAAGAGAATGAATAGTAGTGAACGCTCTAGAACTGAGTGTAGGGGGGGAAAGTAAAGTAGGTTGGATTTGTCAGAGGATTAGTCTAAGGACAAAGGAACAGAATCTGACCTTGTAACTACATATGTCTTAAGTACGTTCTTAAAATGCTCATGCATATCTACCAAAGTCAATTAGTTTTGAGGTGCATAGTTAAAAATAAGAGAAAAACTTCCCAAGAGTTCTAGACTTTAAATATTTTTTTTATTTCTGAAAATCAAGCTTTTTTTTCCCAAGTGACTGCTTCACTTTGTTTCTCAAGATTTACAGGGATAAATATTCCTCTATGGTAATGAGCAGTAGATGAAAACCAAACTATGTTGGTTGTAATTATTCTGTCCAGAAAATGCCTTATATTCAAAAGCATATGTAGCTGAATGTATTTGCTAAGAAAATTTATTGTTTAATTAAGAAGGGTTTGAAGAATATGCAGTACCATATATTTCTGTTTCTCTGTATATTACTTCAAACTTACTTATGAAACATAGACACCAGTACTCATATTTTCATAGCTATGTTGTGCTTAGCTAATATGTAATTTTAAGGAGAGTTAGACAATTTCAATTGGTTTCCCACATCACAAATGCATGTTGAAATAGATTTGCACAACTGATTTGAGAGGTAGTACTTTGAGTATGAATGTATAAGTAAATCTAAAATATTTACTAACACTCAGTATGCAGGTTACAATGCAGTGTAGGAGCTAAGAGAGTCCATTAGTAGAAGAATTCAACCAGCCAGCAGAAACTGTAAGAGTATTCACTCTAGAACCAACAAGTAGGACCAACTACTTTTACTGGTTTAGAATTCTGAGTGTGGGGAGGTTTTTACCTTTTTTTTTTTTTTTTTAACACATAATTAACCTTGCATCTTTACAAGCCTGTAAAATGCCACAAAAGAAGCTAATTAGGAGGCGTGTGACATAGGAGGTTCTGTACTTACTGATGCACAAAACACAGAGCCCAAATGTTCTCTTTGAAAGCAGTGTGTTCAGATTTGTCCCAGAAGTTGCTTTTGTGCTGCTAGCAAAGACTAGCTACCAAAGAGGAGTAAGAAGGCTGCCACAGGACTAATCTGCTTGTAAGAGTTGAATTCCCTGTGGACCCATGGGTTCTCATGCTAATCCCAACCTGGAAGCAGACAGGACAGAATCTAGGTCTGTCTGGGTAATAAGGGAGCTTATCATCAGCCATACAAATATGTTTTAAAGATGTCCAAGTCGCAGTGGTGTTTTCTTATTATTTATCTTATTTTTCAGTTGATAAATGAATTATTTCACTTATGTCATTTAAACAGTCAAGAGTTTCAGCTTTCAGGTAAATACTATTTTTTTGAGTAAGTGATTGATGGAATAAATGTGCCCTTTGGCCTTACCAATATACCAGCTCATCTGTATCCTCCTTCTGGAAAAAGTCACTAGAAAATGAGTGTAAAGAAAGAAACAAGGGAAGTGTTGGGCATTGTGATTTGGAAAAGATACCATTGCATGGTGTGATTCTCACCACCCTTTCTACTGTAAACAAAAATTTCATGTGTGCTGTTGTTGGTGTTTTGCAGGTCAAGTACAGCAGTGATCAGAGGCAGATGAAAGGTAGACGTAGTGTGCTTCTAGACACACCTGAGCTAAGGCATGTCAAAGAAGCACAAAACAACATCTCAATGGTAGGGTACTTTCTTCCTATAAGTAGAGTATACTAAGGAATGGCACTTGACTTCCACTGGATTTGCCTTCCATTAATATAGGTAACTGATGAAACTCTCTGCTCAAGTGTGGAAGGAATATTTTCTTCTTATGCCTGTTGAGGGAGTGTTTGCTAACTGCATATGACTGTAATGAACATTTTCAAAATACTAATAAACAGTTTTCTAACAGTTAAATGTCTGTTCTTTTGTTTGTTTTTTTTTCTTTAAAAAAGTACACACCTCATTTGAGCATCACACAGTTTGACTGGATTAGGTGACACACTTCACCTTGTGCCTGTGCACGTTCCTGGTTTCTGCGTGACTTTTGTTCTTGGAATGAGTTGTTTTGTGTGCATTTGCTTGTGTGAGAATGTTTGTCAATTTAATTCTTTGATTATTAAGACTATTTAAAAAGTAAATATGCATAATCAGGGATACTACTTTATAACTCTTACTAATACTGGTTTTGTTCCAACACTTGATTATATAACACTTTCTTCCCTAATGTCCTTGTTTTTACTTTCTTTTTTTTTTTTTGGAAAGTAGGCTGCTTAAAATAAGTAGAATTCTTTCTGAAAACTTAAGTTTAAAGCCAGCTGGCATATGATAAAACAAAAGAGCAAAAGAGTACCTTTTGTATGAAACTGTGTACATAATCAAAATTCTCAGTGAATGAAAATACTTGAGTTCTTTGGAACTATTACTGCTGGAACATAATTTACTGACAGATGTAGTTGTCTACATCAGTAGAGAGCTATCCTATCTTAGAGAAGAAGGGAATGGACCAGATAACCTCCTGAGGGCTTTTCTTGTCCAGTGTGACTATAAGATGATGCTTTGTTGCTTCAGTTAATGCCTAATTCAGTGGCAATGGAAAACAAATGCAAAAATGATAAAAAAATATCAGGAGATCAAGTTAGGGAGGTAGAAAAGACTTGCCAGCCATCCAGTCTATCTCATGTGTGTAAGAATTCTATTATGATGCAAAACCCAAATAATATAAGTGGCTCATAAAACACACACGCTTATGCATTCTTGCATAGAATAACTATTTGCTGTCAGTTGCAGCTTGGGGAAAAATGTAATTCTTCTTGTTTTCCTAGGTAAAATACCATGAAGATTTTGAGAAGACAAAGGGCAGGGGCTTCACCCCTGTGGTAGATGATCCTGTAACAGAGCGGGTGCGGAAAAACACCCAAATTGTGAGTGATGCAGCATATAAAGGTGTGCATCCACATATTGTTGAAATGGATAGAAGACCTGGAATAATTGTTGGTAAGTTGTTAAATGCTGTTGCTATGAAGACACTCTGGGGATGATGAAAGCCTCTGCTTGTGTTCTCCATTATAACCATGAAAAAGTACTTCCAGATTTCATTTTCACTCTTTTCTCAGTATGAAACTTGGGTTAAACTGCTGGTTCAATGCCAGCTTCTGGTGAAGTAATAATGGGAATGAATGGGAGATACATTGTTATTTGCTCTGTAATTTTTTTTTCAAATATGGGTAGTCATTGCTATTATTTCAAGTTTGAATTTTGATTCTTCAAGAAAGGCCAAAATATCTGCAATAATCTTCATTTTGCACAGAAGAGAGATGATTAAAGCTGTGATTCTCCAAGATTTCAATGTTTAAATGTTGCAGACCAGTTTGATGTTTCCCCTTCTGTCAGTCAGCAATTTCTCCAGAGCTGCACATGCTCCATTTACTTCTTGTTTTAGAATTTCACACAGCTTTCAAAATATCTCAAGCTATAATTCATCAATAACTCACTATATCTCTGGTAAGCCAAACACCAGTGTTCAAAAAGTGATGTTCTAAAAGATGGTCCAAGATAAGACCAGGTACTCGGGGGGTAGAATACAGGTTGGTTTTGTATGTAGAGACAGAGTATTGCATTAAGATGTCATTTGGGGTATTCAAAATAAACACTATTTCAAAATCAAAACGGATAGTTGAAATCTCTTAAAAGTTAGCAAGTCTTCTATGGCAGAGGAAATGGTGACCTGACATTTTTATTTTTTTCTCTTTTCCTTTTCTTTTGGCGTGTCCTTTTTCTGTTTTTCTGTGCTTTACAACAGTGTAGACCGCAGATGGTCTACATAAGGAAAAATATGCTGTGAGATAGCACTCTAAAATCCTTCATACATAGTAATAATAGCAAGGGTTGATTTTAAGTCTACGTCTCAAAAATCAGAGAAATTGCAGGTCAAATGGACTACTTGGTGGGTCATATAGTCCATCTTCCTGCCTAAAGCAAGGTTAACTATATCTATATCATGCCTGGCAATGCTTCGTCAGTATTTTCCTTAAAGTCTCCAAATGAGTCTCCACCACATAAAGAAGTGTATTTCTTTCCTTTTGTATGTTTGTAGCTACAGCCTTATGTCACAAGGGGTTTCTCAAAAGTGAGTATTTAGAGAGCTCTGCCTGGGGAAGATGCTTTTAAGCACCTGATGCTTTTAAGACCATGCAAGTCTCAGAGGGTCACACATTCTGGATCTAGGGCAACAACTTGTTCAGAAAATCATTGTCTGTAGAGACCCAAGCACTTGAACTCACTTGCATAGCTAGAAGCGGTGCAGCCAAAGAGAGAGAGAAAAGCTCCTGCAAAATCGCAGTTTAATATGCAGTTTGCAATATGCTGTTTAGTGCGCATTTCAGACCTCGTACTCTGTACTGCATTGCACACGTGCTGTAGCCCTGTGTAAGAGTTGTGTACAATCCTGTGTTCAATAACTGAAGGCTTGCTAGCACAAACAGATTAGGATTAAGAACATCCCTGAGAGAAATTCTTGAGCTGTAGTAACTGAAATATTAGTACTGTTTATCACCTTAAAATACTCCAGTATCAAAACACACAGGAATTCTTAACTCCCTGTGCTCACAAAACAGAAAAGTAGTACAATTATTTAAAGGAAAGAGGCCATGACAAAGCTGTGAGCCTAATATCCAGTGACATTTCAGCTAATGCTTTTTCAGAGTGAACTGCAATTATAATATCTGCTTGTTTAAAAAGAAGCAGTGAGCTCCCTGCTCATGGAATGTCCTTGGCAGCTAGAAAAAAAAAATCACAGGCTGAAAAAAACAACTATGACTCCCTTGAGTTTTTTCCTAGCTGGTAATTGTTCAGCCAGTTAGGAAAAGTACCTCTGTGTTAGAGTCCATCTGGTTGGTTTTTTATTGGTGAAGCTGTAACAACTTTTTCAAATGCCTGGTTGCTAAAATTAATGCCTCTGCTTTGGAAAATAGGCACTAGTTTTAACCATGCTAAACCATTCTAAACTCATTGAGATGAATTAATCTAACTGAGCTTTGGATCTGTGACTAAAGAGGCTCCATGATTCTCATGTGAGTATAAGGATATTTTAAATTGGCAAAAGTTACCAAGAAGTTAAAATTGATTGGCGCTAGAAATTGCCAAGATTCTAACTATGTTATTTCAGATTACAGAGATAGATAAAATCAATACAAATCAATGGCTGCTGCACTGATGCTGCCACAAAGCCGTACTTATTATGTTTTTACTTATTAAGGCATGATCAAACAGAAGTTGGGTATTCACCAGTTCCTCCACCCCTTTCATGCCTGTCAGTGCTTTATGTAGTTGCATAATTTATCACCGTTAGGACTAACACATAGTTTATCAAACGATTTTGCATTGGCTTTTATTCATCATGTCAAGAAGGAGTTAGCACTATGCCTCACCTTATGGGAGTTGCAGTAGATAACACATAATGTACATACAATTGAATGTATTCTAAAGCCATGGGATTTATTTTATTAGGTCTGTCTGTTCTTTCCATTGCCTCTAGGCTATTAATAATTTGAAACATGACATATTTGGGATCCCCACAGTCCTACTTTACCTACCAACCCATTATTTAGCTTGATACCAGTGAAACCAGCAAAAGGACCAAGTTGGGAAGACAATTATTTTTCCCACTTCCAATGCATTGAGTAAATCTAGCAGACAGGTCTGCCCAAGAAGCAAACCACAAGTAAAAAGGTGTGATCTGGTAGATTTGTGCTTTAACTGCTTGTACTTTACATGAAGGTTTTATTTTAAACTGGTTTGAAGAGATTAAATTATTTTTATATTTTTAGACATAGCAGATATGAATTGTATATATTAGATTGATGTGAGTAGATCAAGAATTTACACTGTAGCTGCTTCTGCTTTTGTTATAAGCCTCCTCTTAACTTGTACAACACTGTAATTACTTGTTAAAGGTTTATTAAAAACATGGTTGAATCTGTATTCACTTTTCTGCTGTGATTATAACTTAAACTCAGATATGAAACTAATTATTTCATATTGACTCTTTTTTTCTTTCAATATCCAGTTCAGGCAAGTGTATTCAAGAGATATTAATAGCTTACTTGTATGAATTAAAGCTGGAGATTTTATGATTACTACTGTTATTGAATCCATACATTGAATTCCAAAAATGCTTTTCAGTAGTGGATCAACAGTAAGTCTGTGTCCCAGGAAACTTAGATATTTGGAAGACAAAGGGAATTACTAGTTAAGAGTGGGCTTCATTGTACCCAACTGTAGATGTCTACAATGTAGTTTTCTACAGCTGAATTTGTCACCCTAGGCCTTTTTTTGTATTAATTAAGAAAGATGGATGCTTCATACGAATTGAGCAACTTGTAGAAGTTTATTTTGGGTAGGATGAACTATGCCCCTGATTTTGCTTATTAGGCTGACTTGATCTCTGCTGTATGCAAAGGAGGGCCTGTAGTGCCTCTGTCAGCTGTAGAGATGTATACTGCCAGCTGTCAGCTATAGGGATATATACTGCAGTATCTCTGTGGAATAAGGATGCTGTTGGTGGACTGGGGACATAATCTTGTAGCTCTGATCATTTTGGATCTTCTAGTGGAAAAGAGCTCTGGTATGTGATATTTAACTTGTTTCCATTTATTTAGACTTAAGAAAATACTAGGGTCATATTTAGAAGAGGAAAACAAAAATTGGGAGAAAAAGTCTCCTTAAAATAATGTCAATGCTTAAAATGAATGCACTAAGTTCCTTTAAGCAGGAAATTAATGCTTTACGGTCCTTTCAGGTGAATATATAGATCTTTTGGTTAATTTCTAGATGAAGGAAATTGTTTGCTGATTGTTAAAACTCATTCCTTTCATGCTTTTACTTCCTTTGTTGTTTGTCTGTCTTATAATTTCTGTGCTTTGGGAAAAGATCTTAAAGTTTGGCGCACAGATCCTGGCTCCATCTTCGACATTGATCCTCTGGAGGACAATATTCAGTCTAGGAGTCTGCATATGCTTTCTGGTATTGCTTATATCCTGACTTTTCCCCAATTCAGCTTTTTATGTTTATGAAACTAAGTTGATACAGTAAATTTTCAGGACAATGTGCCAGCCATATGTTTTATAAGTATGTTTTCATATATATATATAACTGTTAAAAGCAGCGTTTTATAGGAATTTCAGCTGTAATCACATGTGCAGATAAGAAATAGTGAAATAAATCTTATCCTAAACAACAGTTTTTCATACAACTTACAAGCAGTCACTTAAAAAGCATTGACCTATTTTGTCTTCACTATAAGTAGAATTTTCAAATAGTTGGACCTTACTAAAATTTCAGAGATGTAGAAGGTGGCCTATTTATGAAATTGATTTATTTTCTATGCACATTTTGCTTATATGGCACATGATAGTATGCCTTGTGCTATTGTTTGCAACTCCAAGGTGTTCATAATTTAAGGGTAGATGGAAAAGGAGAGAAGGTAATGCAATAATAGGCAGCAATGTTTTGGCTCTACAAGTTTTTCGATTTTTTTTCCCCCCTAGAAGTGTTTGTTTTGAACATTTAATTCCACACATGAATTTCTTTGCTACTGATAGTGGAACTTCAAATATTCCTTCAAATGTCATACTGCAATATTTCCAGACGCACTTGTATGATCAACTTGTATGCATGCTGAGATAAAGGAACATTTTGATTTTCCACTGGAAATTTTCATATGCTTCATCTTCATCCCTTTTTTTTCCATATCTCAATCCTACCTTCCATTTCTGCTATTCTTTTAAAGCAGAGAACATGCTTAGTTGTATCTGATTTTGAAGCAACCTTTTGAACTAATGGTGTTGAAAATGGATACAAAATTGTGAACAATTCACTTTAATTTTAATGCCATCAGTGTATGAATATTAATGTCAGCAGTGTTGGGGTTTTTGTGGTTGCTCATCTTTGCACTTCTGTCATCTATTTACTGTGATATTCTTTCTTTCTACCTTTGTAGAAAGAGCAAGCCGTTACAGTAAGCAGTATTTACATTCTACCAGTTTGGGAGATTATAAATCAGATGGCTCTGACACGAACCCTACCTTTTCTTACTGCAGTGAGATAACAAGGCCATCTGATGAAGGAGGTACCCCTTATTCCCACCTTTTTCACTAATGACACTACGACAGTGTGTTGAGACCTCACAGGCCTGTATTAACTCCATATGCTTGTATAGTCACAAATCATTAGAAACTATGTAAGCTATTGCCTGATTGATTAAGGAAGCAAAGCAAAATCTCAAGACTGCACAGTTTCTTGCATGCTGTATTGCTTTATCGTGTATTCTCCTTCACCATTTTGGTAACACTGTCAGTCCGAAAGCCCTGCTAACTCCCATTTACAATGTTTAACAGGTGTGTTGTGTTTTTTGCAAAATGTACATGAATCTGTTTTTTTTTTTTTTCTCTTGAAAGACACAATGTAACTGAAAGAAATACATCTCTGAAGTGAAAAAAAAAAAAAATTACCTTGTGCTTTTGGTGAGCAAATCAAGCATATAATAGTATTTTAGTGACTGAAGTACTTCTTTCCGTATTAAACTATGCAGGTGCTTGTGACTCTCTGTTTCCATCCTAAGAAAAAGTGTACCAACTTGTAACTTTCTCACATATGAAAGTTTTCTTATACTCTCAGCAGTTTGGGAACCAGAGTTAATATTCAGCTGGGAAGCTTATATAGTCTGATATTGTTTAACATGGATTAATATTAGAATACTTTGACGAACCTGCATTCCTAGGTACAAAACCACATCTTGCATCTGTTTGATGCCACAGATTAGAACAAAATTTATGAAAATGATGAATAAAGGTCTAGACATCCTAATGGCATTACAGTGTGTGCTAGATTGACTGATGAATTGTAAATATTCAGAAACATTGCATTCTAAATATGTATTTTTAAAAAATAGTGATTTCTGCTTCTCAGTTGTGAAAGAAGGTGCATTGAAAAAGTTATCAAAAGGGTTACTAATTTTTTTTTTTTAAGAAGGTGTTAAGAGTAAAGCTGTTGCTACCGTTTAGTTGCCTGGCATCCTTGAATTACTCATGCTTTTAGAAGTTTTTAAGGCATCTTAATTGTACAGTGTGCCTGTTTATGTTCTCCCACTTGCCAGAGTAATATGTTATTATAGTGGCTAATGTTTAGGGAGTGTACGTTGTGTTAGGTGCCATGTAAATACATACAAGCAGCTCTGACTAAGAACAGGTGAGGAGGAAAGTGTTCAGACTGAAGAACTAACTCTGAACAAAGAAAGAAACACCCATCTTTGACAGAACTGTAATCCCTTATATCATGTCTGTTCATCTTTATTTGATATTTTAACTATATGCCCAACTCTTAATATATGATAGCAATAATGCACATCATGCTGGGTTTTATGTCTCTTCCTGTGATGATGTGAAGTGGGCTGCAAAGCCCAGTGCATATTGTCTCTCTATATCTGTTCTGATCTTTTTTGGCTCTGTTCCAAGCCATTTTAACATTGCTTTGTCAGCTTGATTTGATTGTTAACAGATATTTTTTATTACTTGCCATATTGAGAATAGGAAATGGGCTTTATTTTCCCAGTTGTTTTGGCACTAGCAAGCTTGCTTTTTGTGTCTCTATTTAAATCTATTGTTGTGGTGATGTGTTGAATAGGTCCTTGCCAAGATCAACATATTTTAGCAAGATATTGTTTCCGCTTTTGACCCAGCTGGCTAGCCAGGGTTTGAGCACTTGCAGACAGTTCCCATTGCAAGGGAGAAATAAATTCCAGAGCTAAGTAATTTGACATAATCCTAATGATTTACAAGAAAATGCCATTTCTGTGAACACACTCAGAAGAAAACAGCAGAAGATAGCATCCTTGGTCAAAAATACCAACCTTTTTCACGGCAGCATCCCATCCAAAACGTTGTTTAGCACATAGCCACAAGATGAGTTTGCCTTTGACCTTTATACAGTATGTCTTATGGCATACCACAGTAAATGAGAACCAAATGCATTTTGCTGAGATTTCATGGCAGTTTCTCATGGGGTTTGTACTTTTAGATCTAGCAGTGTTTTTTACTGGCAATAGTTCAATCTAATGGCACGCCAACATGAGACAGTTGCAGACCTGTGACCAATTTTACAACCTCTAAGTGTCTTTGGCCTTGTCTCATGATCTTTCAGATATTTCTATGTTGTTCAATTGCAAATTTATTCTAGATACCTTTGCTGATATTTGACCCACAATTCAAG
This sequence comes from Haliaeetus albicilla, assembly GCF_947461875.1. NCBI lineage: Eukaryota > Metazoa > Chordata > Aves > Accipitriformes > Accipitridae > Haliaeetus > Haliaeetus albicilla. The sequence goes on along the minus strand of NC_091484.1, from coordinate 59,839,745 downwards.
TCTTCTGCTGCCACTGCTGATGGAATTGTTCCTTAACCACCCCTCCCAGCCCTTATCTGGGTCCCTGGCTTCATACCAGATGTTAAAGGCTTATTTGGATCTAAATAACTCTCTCTCTTGTCTTTGGGGAATTTCAGTAACAACATCACAGGGAGGCTACTAATGTTCACTAGAATTACTTCTTCCTATTTGATTCCCTGACCGTTATTTTAGATGATGATGTTGAGCTGAGCCAAGTGTGCCTCCCAGGGAACTTTCCCTGCAAAAATCAGTATATTTTTGCATGATGTGAGTTCAGGAAAATCCCTGTTCTCCCTTTTAGACTACTACAGGTAAAACTGGATAGGAAACAACTGTTAATGCTTTCCAGCAAGCCTGATGCAAGTGATGAACTTACATTTTGATTCTCTTTTTGAAATTACTTTTCAGCTTTGTCTGTCCTTTTTGCAGCTTCTCCCTGTTAGTGTTTTTCAAGGCTGACTTTATTACTTCATGGTATCACTGAATTTTTTTGCCATACTGGACAGAAGGTATTGCACTAAGAGCTTCTCAGTCTACCTAAATGCTTTGTAATTAATTACTACCAATACAAAGATTTCCTTTTTACCTGCAAGCCATTCTGTAGCACTTCACAGAAACAGTTGGATGCCACATTAGTTCTTGCAAAATTCTCAGCTGTTTTTCAAATAGTTATTTTCAGCTTGGCTAAAGAGGAACAGAAGCTAATGATTTCTCTCTTTCAATCCTGCTTTTAACACTGATGTTGCAACTTCTCAGACATGGAGCTATTCAGTCATTTTTGGGAAGCTTTTTCAGATTATTTTCATCAGAAAGAGAAGTTGAGATATATGTATGTCAGATTTATTTTTGTTTATAAAGACAGACCAGACAGTTCCTTCTTCACAGAACACTGTAGGGAAAAAAACAACAGAAAAGAAAAAAGAGACAGTTTCTTTGCTTTCAATTCAGGTCTTTCTAGAGCGCATTGTGTCTGACAAATTTCTCAGCTGGTTTTTTTTTTTAGTTTCTTTATAAAATGTTTTCTGTCTGTCCTGATTTTCTGTGCAGTCGTACACACTGTTTTTCTCCTAGTTCTTTTCACACTCACTGTCTTGCTCCTCTTCCTCCCCTACAAGTAAGGTCCGCTCCTGTTAGTTTGCATTCCGGCACCAGGAGAGGGTGATCTGGTTCATATGGCTCAACACCTGTTCCAATATTGCATTACTTTGGATAGTTGTATTTGTATTTCAACCATCTAC